>NC_041220.1:153076569-153088694 GCF_002837175.3 Physeter macrocephalus | reverse complement strand
TCGCGGCCCCTCCCGCCGCGGAGCACAGGCTCCGGACGCGCAGGCTCGGCGGCCACGGCTCACGGGCCCGGCCGCTCCGCGGCACGTGGGATCCTCCCGGACCGGGGCGCGAACCCGCGTCCCCCGCATCGGCAGGCGGCCTCCCAACCGCTGTGCCACCAGGGAAGCCCCATCTGTTCAATCTTTTATCAATTCTTCAAACTGGCTAGCTTCTATGATCTCTCTTCAGGTTTACTAACCTTATTTCTGCAATCTCTCCACCATCCATTAAGATTTTCACTTCAGACATTCTAGCTCTCAATTCTGAGATTTCCACTTGACTGTTTTAAGAACGGTCTTCCTTCCTCTGCTGGCCTTCCCCACCTATTCACTCATTGCAAACAGCCTTTCCTTTATTTCCTCATGTAGTCTACTCATAGCTACTTTAAAGTCTTCCCTGCAAAATCCAACCTCTGGCTCATCTCAGGTCCCTTTTCTTTTGTTTACACTGCCTGCCCAGATGGCTAACTGGGTTAGCCCATCACCTGAGACAGCTACAACAGCCCAAGGAGCGGTGGGCTGCGGCCGCAGTACCCTTTAACCCGAGGCAGAGAGGAGGAGCCAGCTCCCACCTGCCAGCACATTCGCATGAACCTCAGCCCCGTAGCGAGAACCGGCACTTACTGTGTGTCCCTGGAACGTTTTGACCGGGCGGTCACAGCCGAGCCTGCAGACGTGAATGCACATGTCTGTGCTACAGGAAGCAAAGGTGGTGTTGTTCTGCCAGTCCACGTCAAGAGCGGGGGCTGTGGAAGAGCAAACGGTCGGGGGGAACATCTGCATTTAGCAGTTGCACACAGAGCTCAGGTGACTTAGAAGAAGGACCAGCAGAGTCAAGAAGCCTAAGGACAAGATAAAGCAGCGCTCCCGGTGTGAACACAGCCTCCGTCCCTCACAGACCTTAAAGTCTGCCCTTCACACTTGGAGGGATGACCGGAGGCCTCCAGAGCGAGACCCCGTGACACCTCAGGTGCCATAAGCACACAGTCTCTTGCTCTCCTGGCACAGGTGAGACAGGGCAGGGGAGAAGCACGCCACCCGCTCCCGCACCTTGCCGCTCCCAGGAACATCACTGTGCTGGGCTGACTGGATTTGTTTTAGACAGAGAGAAGAGGAAAAAGATCTCACATCCTATGTGCAAGGTATCCGCACTGAGGAAATCTCCCACAGGGAATTAATTCCCTGGCGGTCCAGCGGTTAGGCATCTGCGCTCTCACGGCCGAGGGCCCGGGTTCGATGCCTGGCCGGGCAACTGAAATCCCACAGGCCACGCGCCGCGGCCCCCAGAAATCCCCCACCACACAATGAACGCGTTCCGCCAACTGGAGGACGCTTATCCTTGACGAGAACCCCTGAGGGGACACAAGTGACCTTATGATGAACACTGCCTCTGCCTCCCGGGCCCTTCCCAGGGGCAAGTGGCTCCAAGACCTCTGTGCGGTTTGGGGGATGGTGACGGCCCTCTTCCCTTCTCCCAACCTCTCCGGGAGACTACTCAGCATCTCTGCTCTCTCCACACACTTCCTTGCTTCCGGGCAAACAGACGGTTAAGTCCTGCAAGCCCCTGGTGAGATCTTCGTCGGCAGATCGATCCCTAACCGCGCCCCACGTGTGTTTCTTACGGGCAGGTCAGCACTGAACTGGGAGAAGAATCCAGCTTCCTCAGGATACGCTAACTCGGACTGGCCCTCCCGTGCTCAGCCTTCAAGTAAGAGGTGCACCCGTGCCCACACGCCAGCCTTCCACAGCTGCGGGGCTGGATCCCCTCGGCTCCCCTGTCCAGCTCTGTCCCCACACAGAGGCGACGGGTGGGGGGATCTGGCCGGGAGGCAGCACTGGCTTCTTCAACAACCCAGGGCGGGCGTCTCTGGGTGTCACACCCCCTGCAGAGCGGTTCAGCACGGGCCCACGGTTTGTGCTGCATTTCCCACGTGTGCCCAGTGGAACAAAGGAAGCGGATCCACTTGGTCAGAAGGATGTTCCTGGGAGCCAGAGAGCAAAGAGCAAAGCCGCAGCTGCTCCTGTTTACGACGGCGCATGAGCCAAATCACGAATTCCTGGGCCGGCCTCTGCAGTGGGGTGTGCGATTAATACGCCTGGAAGAGTGACAATCTGGCGGGCGTTTCAGGGGCTGGTGACCAGCACCTGGCCGTAAGAATTAACGTGCGCTGAACCCCTGCCATCTAAACGGAGGATGCTGTGGACTCAGGTGTCTGGCCCCATTCTGCGTCGATGGCGCTTGCCAGGACCCTGCCCTCCCCGCAGGAGCTCACCATCCAGGGTGGGTGGGGACAGGTAACAGGGCTAAGCTCTTCTGGGGGGGTGTGGCCTCCCTGCCCACACTTGGCCAATGACGTTTGACCGTCAGCAGCACTCTAGGTACAGCCAAGCATTACTTCGCTTTTTTTAAAAAAAACTTTTAATTTTGAAAGGCTCACAGAATCGCAGGACGCTGCCAAGATGTAATAGAGAGGCCCCACGTTGTACCCTTCCCCCACTGGGGGCATTTTATGCCCCTACAGCACAACGCCCAGACC
The DNA here is from genome assembly GCF_002837175.3 of Physeter macrocephalus. Lineage (NCBI taxonomy): Eukaryota > Metazoa > Chordata > Mammalia > Artiodactyla > Physeteridae > Physeter > Physeter macrocephalus. Next base: position 153,086,118 of record NC_041220.1, on the reverse strand, counting down.
CAGGTGAATGGGCGCCACGTGTGGGCAGAGCTGCACTGTGTGATCACGTGCGCAGGCCTGTGTAACGACCACCGCGGTCAAGATGCAGAACCCTGTTCCATCGCCACGAGGACCTCCCTGTGCCACGTCATCAGCACGCCAAGCCCTCCCTGGACCACCCCTAAACTCCGGCTCCACGTCTAAAATTTCACCATTTCGAGAATGTTATGTACATGGCATCGTCCAGCACGTGACCCTCGGAGACTGGCTATTCCCACGCCGCAGAACCCCCTTGAGAACCTATCCGAGCCGTCGTGTGTTCTCAACAGTCTATCGGTAACCTGTTCCTCGTCACTGCGGAGCGGTGGAGCACCGTGAGGCTCTGAGCCAACACGGTGAACAGCTGGCGCGCCCCACCAGGCCTCCAGGGCGAACACCCACGGGGCAACTTCTAAGGAAAGGGCCCCTACCGCTCTCCCGGCCTGCGCGTCACCCTGAAAAACAGCACCCTTTCTTTTCTTCCGTCTTGGACAGCCTCTACCACACCACTTGACACTACAAAGAAAGAGCAAAGAACACACGGAGCTTCCTGACCCAGCGATGGGATACGGGTCGACCTCACGGGCAGCAAAACCGCAGGTGAGAAGCTCTCTCAGGACACAAGAGACAGGTGGTCTGTGGGATGGAAAGCCATTCCGCGGACCTTGGGAATGCTCTGGGAATACTACATTCCGCTGGAAGCCTTGCTACACGAATTCTTAAGATAAACCTGTTAGACGAACCTTACTGATGGCTATTTTGGGCAAATCATTCTCTGAAAAACAGAAGCCAGAGCTCTCCTCGTTATAGATATTTCCCCATCACATGGGCACAGCAGTCAGCACGCCTGGTGTCCCACGCCTCTGCCCCGCCACTGCACCCCTCCTCACAACAAAGGGAGGGGCGGTCTTGGGGTTTATGCCAATGGAAATCCACCAGACTCACTTGCTTTGCTCTGCAGAGTCTACAGCATAGACGTGCGACATGCAGAGGACACACACAGATCAAAACCTGGAGACTGGATTGCCGGGGACTGGGGAAAGGGGGAATGGAGAGTGAGTTCTTAATGTGTAAGGGGTGTCCTCATGGGATGACAGAAATGTTGTGGAACTAGACAGTGGTGAATGCTTTGTATATTCTGCCCGCTCCAAACACACACACACACACACAGGCACACACACAGACACATACACACACAGGCGCACACACACACAGGCGCGCACACACACACAGGCACACACACACAGAGGCACATACACACACACAGGCACACACACACACAGGCACATACACACACACAGGCACGCGCACACACACACACAGGCACACATACATACACACAGACACATACACACACAGGCACACACACACAGGCACATACACACACAGGCACACACACACAGGCACATACACACACACATACACACACAGAGGCACATACACACACAGGCACATACACACACACAGGCACATACACACACAGGCACACAGGCCCCCCCCCACACAGGCACATACACACACACAAAGAGGCACGCACACACACACACAGACACATACACACACACACAGACACACACAGACACACACAGACACAGGTTGGGATGCCAAGCTGCCTGCTCTTGGAGCCCTGTCCATTTCCTCGCGGGGAAATATATTCTATAAAACGTTCACCAACTTCCACATCGTTAATGGTATCAGATTAAAGCAATCAGAAAATCCACTGGCAGCCCCAGCAGGTGTCTCTGGTGTGGTCCCAAGGACAGCCGTGGAAGAGACGGGCTGCCTCTCCAGGGTAGCGGGGTGCAAACCGGCGCCTCCAGGTCTGCCTCCGTCAGGAGGGGACGGAGTGCCGCACGGAGCAAGAGACGCTGGCGTCCACGCATCTGTCACGGTCGTGTCAAGGCCTTGTCGGGACCTTTCCTCCAAGCCTGCTCCCAGCAGGCCCGTGTCCCCCGCGTGGAGCCCTGCCTGGGCACGGAGGAGAGGCACCGTCTTGGGGAGTCCTCGGCGCCGGTCCTCCGCTTCAGACCACCACCAGGCACCCAGAAACACGCAGCAGGAAAGACCCTCTGAGCCCCTCCTAACACTGTCTCGGGGCCACCTGACACAGTAAACGTTCACCCCGCACACTCGGCGGGTCCCTCTCAATGCAGCAGACGCCTCCCACGGAGGGAGGCAGCATCGACTCCCTGCTGTCAGCTTCAAGCCAGCTTCTCCTAACAGCCTGTTAGTTTCCACCTCTGTCCTAAGGTAAGAGACCACGTCTAACAACAGCACTGAGTGACAGGGAACATGAAGCATCAGGTGGGAATCTGGGAACCTGGGCTCCCTAGAGCCCCGGCTGCCCCACGGGGCCTGGTGAGGACCCAACACACACAGAGACGTGTGTGGTCGAGAACAGCAGCTACACACATCCGCGCAGGCAAGACCACTGCAGGCCCAACACTGCTCCCTGCAGGAAGGCTTGGCGGCAAGGATGGCGTTGGCCCGAGTCTGGGAATTCGGATTTCCCACCATGCCCTCACTGGTCAGAACAGCTTCTGTGCCTCCACCGTTTGTGCAAACAACGTGGTTTATACTGAATCCCACGCTCCTCCTGGAAGTGAAGAATTCGGGTGCAGGCGGGCATAGGGTGCGTACTAACCAGAAATGCTGGGCACCAGGCTCCGCTGACTTCACACGACCTTTCACACACACGATCACCGCTTGCTTCCGGGGGAACCCAGCATGTCCTACGCGACTCCATCAGGAGACAACCTTTGGAAGGTCTGGATCTCGCCCCATGTGCCTTTGCCCTCTGCTGACATTGCTCTGTATCCTTTTACTGTAATACATCTGAGCTATGAATTCAACTGCACGCCCTGGGAGACCTCCCGGGTGAACGGCTGAAGCTGGGCGAGGTCTTAGGGACGCCCCCCGACACAGCGCCCTTGGGGCGGCAGCAGAAAGGAGCCCACGCCAGTCCTGGGCTCCTGGTTCGCAGCTCTGTCTTTAAACTTCTGAGCAAACGAGCGCTGAGGGTATCTGTATGCTGGAGACCTCGAGAGCAGTGCCCGCTGTGAGAAGGGTTTCCTCCCTACCAGCTATATTCCGTGCATGCCATCCTCTAAGCATTCACCATTACTTTAAGGGACACGTCTGAATTATTACTTTTGAATGACAAAGAATAAAAAGGGAAATTTTAAAAAATACTCACCAGAATGAAACGGAAACTGCTGTTTGGCCTCTCCTGTGTGGGCATCCCAAATTATTGTTGTCTGCGCTCCGCAAAAAAAAAAAAAAAAAAAAAAAGTTAGTTACTATTCTTCTTGCAAAGTTTTCTCTAGAAAAATGTATGATACAAGAAAATGCAGTGAGCCCCTCTTTTTTCTAAAGCAGCATTGTCCGATGAACAGTATATAAATAGCATGCAAGTCACACAGGAAGTTTAAAATTTTCAGTCACCACACTAAAAAATTAAAAAAGAAACCAGTAAAACTAATTTTAACAATAAAGTTTATTTCACTCCAGCATGGCGAAAATATTATCATTTCAACATAAGATCAATATACTCATATCAGCAAGATATTTGGCATTGTCTGTTTCAGCCGTGTCTTTGGAATGCAGGGTGTGTCTTACACACTTAAGGAGCCAGACGGCCACGCTCATGACGTTGGCCGCACGCGCCGGTTACTCCACCAGACACAGCAGCTGTAACTGATACTCGCAAAACTACCAGTTTTGGTGGGAAATCCCCCTTATCCCCAAACATGAAAAACTGTTGGAAAAACTGTAACGATAAACACCTTTTTGGCACTTTTCCCAATGAAAAGCTGCAGAAATGGGTATTTCTGAAAATTCCCCTGACCGTCACTCCATGAATTGGGATCACTAGACAGAGTAGAGAATTGGATTACACTGGGGGCTGGCACTGATTTATTGGTCTACATGTAAGGAGAAAAAAAAAAAAAAAAATGATCTCCTCCCCGGAAAACAAAGTAAATCACAAATGCTTACGAACGTACTAATGTTGGGAGACCCTTAGGGAAAAAGCCATCTGGCAGCTCAATGAAGACCACTGGAATTAATTGTTAATCAACTGGAATTTTCAACTGAGTTGGAACCTTTACACCTCCCTGTCACTGACGTTTAACAAAGATTTTACTTTAAGAAGAACTAGTTCCATTTTGTATCAACAGCAGTCATTTTCAGAGGAAATACTCAGAGCGATGAGTATCTCTGAAACTTCCAGCCAGCTCTAGACCAATTAACAATTTTTTTTTGGGGGGGGGCCGCGTCGCAGAGCTTACACAGGCTCTTAGCTCCCCAACCAGGAACTGAACCCGGGCCCTCGGCAGCGAAAGTGTGGAGTCCTAACCACTGGACCGCCAGGGAATTCCCAACAATTTTTTGTTTGATGGAGTACAACTTTTTTTCTTAATTGAGCCACTGACAAATCTGGCAAGGCAGAGAACATATAAACCCTTCCACAATTCTGATACAATTTCACGTACTACATCAATAATTGTAACAACCTGTTGATGTTCTTAACGTTAAACATAGACTGGGCAAAAGAAAGTATTCCTTACACAAAAGCTTTCAAGAAACTGAAATACATTTTAGCCACCTTGGGTTAAGCACGCACTGAAGGTCAAAGCCAACATCCCTAAATTACATCCCCCCCGCTCCCGCCGAGAATATATCACTTTACAGAACATGACTATTATTCCTGCTACGGTTGACCAATCATGGCCGACAGCGTCTGACTCAGAGGCTACTAGGATTGCAAATGTGCATTTCCACTAACCATCCAGGGCATGCCTGGTAGAAAGAGAAGATAATCAGGTAGAAAACCCAAAATGATTACAAAAAACGGCCTCAGGGGCAGGAAGGAGCTGGAGGTGCAAAGAATTCTCTGGCAGAGTGTGAAAGTGAAAGGGCAGTTGTTACTGGCATCCAGGGCCTGAGCTCCAAGGCGACTTTATACCCATGTGTCTCGAAGCAAATTAGTGAAGTGCTCCGGGGCTCCATTTCCCCCTCCGTGAAAAGGGCCGCATCGTCCCAGGGAGCCCCGCCCCTCGCACGGGTGTCTACCTTACTCCCGCTCTCAGGGAAGCCCCCGCGGTCTACAGCCCGAAGCAACAAGTCGTCAGATTAGGAAAACAGAAGCCTGGGGAGAGAAAACCGTTTGTGTTCCTAAAATCACTCTGCGGGGGGGGGTGTAAGTTTACGCAGAGGACACCCCACGCCGGTGGGCTTCTTCAAGCAGCGGACAAACGCAATTTGGGGATTTTCTTCTCCCTACCGGCGAACTATGAACCTCAAAGTAAAAGGTGTGACGGGCCGGGGCAGAGCTTTGATAAAGGCCCGTAGAGCAGTCTACAGTACGTTAAGACACGATGTGCTCTAAATGAACACTAAGATCAAAACCACAGAAACAAACCAAACAGATCCTTCTGATTTCTTAACGGGAGGCAGACTTCTCAGAATTCATAGAAAGCATGAGGTTATCCGGGATGAAACATAAATTAAGCAGCTACAGATCACAGCAACGTATCTTAAGCAAACACTCACTTTGTCTACTCCAGCACTCAAAATGTAATTCCCCTTCTTGTTCCATTTCAAGGCAAAGATGGGGCCTTTATGTTGGCCTAAGGTGCTGGCCAGGTTACCTGGTACGTAAAACACAAACACAGCAAGCAGGGTGACTTCCGAGCCTCAGTCTGTTCACCGGATGATGACACACCAAGCACCTCCTCTCCGACCCCAACACGAGGGAGTCAGCACTTACCATCTTCCGTCCATATTCTCGCAAAACCATCATAGGAACCTGTGGCCAACAGCGTGCCGTCACTCTGCAGGCCAGAGAGAAACACAGAGCAACAGAAACAGCTTAGCAGGGGCAGCACTGGAAAAGGGCCCCTCACATCATCCCTGGGCTGGGGCAGCGGACGGCAGCAACAGGCTCCCAGTCACGAGACTCAGCGGCCGCGCCGGCCTACGTTAGCTCGCGCCGCCCTTCCATTACAACGTGAGACACAGCAGGCTCCCCGCGTACAACCGCCGAGGAGGCGAGGGAGGGGGCGAGGAAAACGCGCTGCAACCCCTCACCGCCGACGACGTCCATAAAAACACTGTACGGAAAGTTACCGTGAGACTCCTGGAGACTTAGGCGAGCCCTTAAAAATATGTGCCAACGGAGAAGAGCGGTGAAATGACAGAATATGCATAAACGTGGTACAGGGCAAGAAAATCAAAAGATGTTCCAATCAAAAAAAAAAAAAAGAGTCAGAGAGCTCCGTGTCTCTCACACAGGTGCCGAGGCTGGTCAGGGTGGACAGCCGTCCTTCCTTCGTGACAACTCCCAGAGCGCCGGCAGAACGGACTCCCCGGTCAAACCGCCAGACTCCGCCCCGCCAACGTGTGGCTACCGAATACCCGGCCAGAGGCCCGCCGACACGGAGGGCCTCGGGAGGAGCGCTCAGAAACGGGGGGGCCAGCCCCCCGGGGCGGGCTGACCAACAACACCGCCCCCTTCCTGCGTCTGCCCGGCTCCGCCGGCGTCACGGCGGCCCTCGCCGCGGTTTACAGCCGTTCAAGTGTCTGGCCGGTGGCGGAGGCTTACGTTCCAGTCCAGCGAGGTCACGTCCTTGTTACTGGGGACGTCGTGCCCCCCCTCCCGTATACAGTGCCTCAGCACGAGCTGCGTGGAGCCCCCGTTGCTGTTTTCATTGAGGTTCCATATCCTGGCGGTTGAATCTCCAGATCTGCGCAAGGAACACACACAGCATTCAGCTTCCGGTCCCAGGGCCAGCAACGCTCATCACTACTGGCTGTCTGGCTAGGTCGGGCATCCTCGGCACGGGGTCCTCCGTCTTTTCCATATCGCTGACTCACAGTGGTTTTCTCTTCCCGACCTTTTTGGCACCAAGTAATCTGCAAGGTCTGTGCACTGCTCCCCACCCCGCTGAGAAAACGGCCGGACCGGGCACTTCCGCACAGCCTGAGGTAGGCGGGGCGCCCCAAGCCCTGGTCTGCGCTCACGGGGAGGATGCCGCCGACCAGGTACGGAGGCAGCGCGTGTCCTGTGAGGGAGAACTCGGACACCCAGACCCCGGGCAGCCCCAGCCGGACACCCTTACCCGGAAGCCAGGAGGTCGCCGACAGGGTTCCAGGCACAGATGAACACCTCAGACTCATGGCCCCGAAGGACCGTGGCTTTGTTGGGTGGAATCTCCACGTCTCCGTCTATTTCCATTGGTTTCGAATGATTATCTGTCACGGGAAACAGGGAAAAAGACACAGGTCTGACGGATACCACGGAGACTCATCCTCCGGGCACGTGGGGTTTCCAAACAACCTCCTTCGCTGTCACCCGGGACGACTGCGACCAAATCATGGGTTTTGCGTAACTTGGTAGATATGTGACATTTCTTTACGGCCTCCAAATTTGATGGAGGAATTAAAACTGGTAGTTATTCTTTATAACTAGGGCGAGGCTAATTTCTAACAACAGCCGGAACAAGACCGGACAGAAAAGGTTAACAGCCGGCCGGCTCTCGAGCAGAGCCGGAAGGTTCCCTCTCTGGACGGGACAACAGATCTTACCTGGAAGCACCCTCGTGAGGTGCTTATCTACGAAGCTCCTTATCTGTGAAGCTACCACGGGGGCGCGCCGTCCTTCGGCCAGAAGGCTCGCCACCCTCAACCCCTCTGCCTTCAAACACCCTCAGAGTCTTGGGACTCAGATGCTATTTCCTGACTGGAGTCATCTGCGTACCAAGCTCTTCAAGCCAAGCAGACCCACCGGGCTTCTGAACCCAAGCAGTCCTCCTTCCAGATGAGCCACAGGGTCCAGGCTCTGGAAGGGTGACAAGCCACGCTAAGTGCCACCCAGAAGAGATTCACCCTGGACAGTGGCCGTTTCTCCCCTATGTGGCACGAGAAAAAAGATTCTTGAAGATCGGAACGAAGTGTCACTTCGGAGACTACGTTCAGGCCACAGCCTGCCTTGTGGCGGGACGGGAGCACAGAGCAGGCGGGACCAGAGTCTGTGGGAACAAAGTGAGAGTCGGAAACCACCGGACGGTGTACGTGGGACGGGGTGCCGGCCAGCCCTCAGGTGAAAAGTGACGCCCGGGGCCTCCTGAAGCAAAGGCTACCTGCCTGCCAGCCGCCAGCGTTCCTCAAGGCCTGCAACGGTCTCCACGCGGCCACGCTCCCTTAGAGGTTAAGATTTAAAATACACGGTGCAACTTATAAGTTTGCCAGATTTCTGTCTCGGCAGATACACAGGTTTCTCAGAGCTCACCAATTACGATCGCCGCCTGGGGCGGAAGACCAAGAAGACGAGGACACGCACCTCCCTCCTGTTTTATTTTTGGCGCCTTGAGGGACGTATCCCGCGGGAGTGGGCAGCCCATGAATGATCTGCGGGTACAAGCCACCTCATGTTTTCTTCTTCTTTCCCTGTCCCGTCATTTTGGACCTCGTTAAGAGTGATCATGGGGCCTGCCGGCGGGAGGCCTTTTCATCTGACGCTAGACAGATGGGCTTTAAGCCACCCGGCTGTACCATAACCCGCGCTGCAGCCTGCCCCGGCTTCCCGCGCGGCGCTGGAGCTGCATCTCGACTCTAGCGGGAGAGGGCCTGTGCCGGGGCGGCTGAGGGTGGGGGGGGGGGGATGAGCTGCCCCCGCGGGGGCGGCACGGCTACTCAGGAGGACCTGCCCCGGCTTCCCGCGCGGCGCTGGAGCTGCATCTCGACTCTAGCGGGAGAGGGCCTGTGCCGGGGCGGCTGAGGGTGGGGGGGGGGGGGGGGGATGAGCTGCCCCCGCGGGGGCGGCACGGCTACTCAGAAGGAAATGATTTTCAAAGGAGGAAGAACACACACACACACACACGCACACGCTCACACGCACGTGCGCCAACGCGCACGCGCACACGCTCTGAGCTTAGACCTTGAAGCCGTCTCTGAGTTGATAAGCCGCCTGTCAAAGTGCCGGCAGGTTCCCTGGGTAAAGATCCACGCTCTCCGACTTGTCTGCCAGACGCTTTAGGGCCATTACCTCACGGGGGCCCTGCTGCAACCGCCAGATAAGACGGCATTTGCTGTCTGGGCTGGGTGCCCTGTCAGTGACCGTGAGCTCCGAGTGTCAGGTCAGAGTTTGCCCGCGAGGCCGGAGGACGGCGCGGGGCCTCCGTTTTGTGCCGGACAGTCATCACAGGTGGAACAAAGGAGTCCTCAGAGCAGCACAACCTCCTAAAGCTGAGGACGTGTAAGTAAGAACGTCGCGCCCAAGGATCTCAGGGAAAAACCCGAGCACGAAGCCCTCCTAGCCACAGAGTAAGCAAACCCTAGACGCTGACTCACACGCGCCGCCCAGCAGGCGGGCCTGGAAGGAGCCCGCGGGACTTGCCCAGACTCAGCGAAGAGAGGGAAGCTGCCGGGAGCGCGAAGCTCTGGAGCCCCGCACTCACTTATTGCGTGTGCTCCGTTCTCTTCCCCGTTCACCGTGGCCTCGCCGTTCTTTGGTGGATTCTGCTGGGAAAC
>NC_041220.1:153063067-153074530 GCF_002837175.3 Physeter macrocephalus | reverse complement strand
CGCCGCCGGGGCCGCCACGCTGGCCTGCTGCTGCGCCAGCTTCTCCCGGAAGGCCTGCTGCCGCGTCTGCACCACGTCGGGCATCACCGCGTCTATCAGGGACAGCGACTCTATGGGGCGGCCGTCAAACACCGTGCCGTCCTGCGGACAGAGCCAGGCACACACATCAGCTCCCAGCGAGAGGGTGCGCGTCGGGGACAGACAGGCAGGCCCCGCGGGGCCGCCGAGGAGGCCGCGCCGGACCGGGCGTCCTGAGCCGGGGGAAGGGATCACAGAGTGGGCAGGCGGGTAGGGGCCGGCAGGAGGGAGCGTCCGTGGAGGGCCCGGCGTGCCGGCTGCTGCCAGAGGGCACCCAGCACTCGGTAAACACCAACCTGAATCCCGATACTTCCCGTCATGACAACAGGGCTACCCCTGGCGCACTGGGCCTCAACAGGGGGGTGATTTTACCCCCTCGGGGGACACGTGGTCAAGTCTGGGGGCACTGCTGGTTGTCACGACGGTGGAGGTGCTCCTGGCATCTAGTGGGTGGAGACCAGGGACGCAGCTCCACACCCCACAGGGCCCAGGACGGCCCCGTAGCGAGGAATGATCTGGCCCCCAAGTGTCAAGAGCGCCGAGGGTGGGAAACCCCGCCCAGGCGCTCTGAGAAGCGTGGAACCACTCCCCTTTGACGCGACAGGCGGATCCAATCAGACATCCTTGCACCACTCACGATCTGATTCCTAACGCGTCTGTCCGTCTGATGTGACAAAACACACACACACCTGCTACCACTTGAAATGACTTCCTGGGATCAGGGCGCAGACTAACACAGCCATGATATTCTAACAACAGCACTGTTTAGTTACAATTCCTATTTTCCGAACTTCCTTTGAGTCTCTGGCCTCCACAGATAATGAAAACATTTCCATACACACTTAGCAACACAGGAGAGAGTTCTCTCCTTAGAAAGGACTCCAAATATTAGTCACATGAAACTCAGAGCCTCTCAGGGTGCCTGCTGGATGTGCAAACACGTTTTGGCCTGTTTTCTCATAAATTAGGGAGAACTGAAGGACCTAAGTTTCAGCCACACAGTGTGTGAATGAAACATCACCCCAGCTGACTACAGGTTACTATACGATATTTGAAAATAAGGGAAACAATACAAAATAATACAGAACATGGGGAAAAGCAGCCGGTCACCTCATCAGCTTCGCGGGCTCCGGCCACAGAGGGGCCAGCGCTGACCAACCGGTCAGCCGGCTTCTACGTCACCTTCCTTCTTCGTATATTCAAGCCCCAAATGGACGATGATTTTGCAGAAGGTTGTAACTGCCCAGGGTGACAAAAAAACCTTCTAGTTTAAGCTCTAAAAGCACACTGTCTCACTTTTAACTACCCGAAACCTAAGTGACAAATGAGACGACCTTTCGTTCTCCTCTGGACACACTGGACTTTGAATTGCCAAGGGAGAGAAGGTATGGGGGCTTCTCCGCAGATGAAAGACGTGGAAACTGGGGCGGGGGGGCGGGAAATCCAATCCCACTCAGCATCACACAATCTGAGAGCTGGCGGGGCCTCTGGGGTCCCGTAACCCTATCCCCGCACTTGTCTGTTTTGTGGAAAGAGAGACGCGACGGGGCCTCAAGTTGCTGGTGGAAGACCCCAGGCACCCAGGGTAAGACGAGGGAAGAGGGAGTCCCCTCTTTCTTGCCCCTTGTCAGGCAAGAAAGAGCACAGGGTAGGCAGACACTCAGGTGTTTTCAAGGATGTGGGGTTTTGGAAAACAGCAGAGGAATACACGTGACAGAACACAAGCTACATTCCTTCTGTCGTTTTAAAAGCTGAAGAGAAAGTGGAGTTAAATGCTACGCCTAAGACAGGCTTGTACGGGTGAGAGCAGTTCAGAGGGAGAGGGGATGGAGGAAGCTGGAAGGGTTCAGGAAGACGGGCCCGAGGGTGGTGGGACCTGGGACACCTGGTGGAAAAGAGGGGCATGTGGGCATCCAGCTGTGCAGGATGGACCGTGACAGAAGGCGGGAAGTTGGGGCAGGGCAGCGTACCAGGCCGAGGTGGGAGAAACGAGGGCAGAGAGAAGGGGAAAGGGCGGGAAGTGCGGTGAAAGTAAGAGGGGCGCAGACCGAGGTGCAAGGGAGGCCTCGGACATCACAGGAGGGAGGCCCCGGGCACCTTCACAGGACGATCCCAAGAGCGAGACAGGACAGGGGAGAGGGGCACTGTTTTCAACCAAAAGAGCCCTTTAAAAATTGGTATGAAGTTGGCCCAAGTACTCACTGTGCCCCAGCCTATGAAGAGGGAGGGGACCCCGTGCCCCAATCTGTAAAGAGGGAGGGGACACCGTGCCCCAATCTGTAAAGAGGGAGGGGTCACAAACAAACTGGAGTGACTTAGATTTATAATTGCGGATACAACTGCCCCCTTCCCCTGCAGCTCTTCAATGAGTAACAAAACCATCCCTTGGAATCCTCTCAAACATAACAGGCCTCCTCTATCCTCCGTGGTCTCTGGCTGTGCCCTCTGTCGGGTTCACACGAAACACAGATTCCAGGCAAATGTTTCCCAGGATCCCTCTCTTCAACTGAACTGCTCAAAATATCCCAGCGGGGAGGGCGTTTTCTGTGCACGTGCAAGGCCCACACCTGTCCTGAAGTACCCCTGACCCTTGAACAACACAGGTCTGACCTGGGAAGGTCCACTATACGTGGATTTTTTTCTTCAACACATCTACTACTACGTTTACCATCCGCGGTTGGTAGAATCCGCGGATGTGGAATCTGCGGATACAGGAGGGCCAACTGTGGGACCTGAGCGCTACGGATTTTGGTACCTGCGGCAGGTCGTGAAACCAATCCCCGGGGCGTACCCGGGGATGACCGCATAAAGCAGCTGCAGATCCGCTGCGTGTTTTTCCCATCTGGCCACGTAGCGTGACATCAGTCAACAGCTGGCGATCTGCGCACGGATATGGAAAAGAACACAACCACCTACAGGGCCCCGGAAGACTGCTCCTTGGGTACAACAGGAGCGCCATCCCCCGGTGAAGAAAGTATTTACCGCAAAGAGAGAAGGAACCCTAACTGACTGTGAGAGACGGTGGGGAACCGCGTGCTAAGGTGACGCGTCTTCCCAGCGCGCGCAGGCTCCGGGGTCTGCGCGGCTTGGGCCCGCCCCGGGGGTGCACGTACCTCGTTGATGCTGATCTCGGCCTCCACATACTGCAGGCCCTTCTGCAGGATGGAGATGAGGGCGGCCGGCGGCACTAGAGTCCCATTGATGTTGGACTGGCTTATGTGGCTCTCGATACCGAATGTGAACGCCGAGTGGGAAAAACCTGCAGCGAGACAGGGAGGCCGGCGTTCCGTGAAGGCTGGACCGAGGGCGGAAGGCACAGACACTGAGACCTCAAAGGCGGCACTGCCGATGTCAGACGCGCTTAATAGCAGAAGGGACGTGGCCGTAGGAAGCCCGGCCTCTGATGTGGGGTGTCGTGGGCAGGATCCGGCAGACAGAGGGAGAGATGCGGACCAAGGCAGGCCTCTGCCTGCAGGGGACGGGAAAACAGCCGTAAAGGTAGAGCCCTTTCCGCGTTACTAAAAGCGAAACGGGCCCCTGTCTGCCCGGGTTGAAGGTTTCTGTTACAGAAATCAGACTCCAGGGCTCTCTGCCTGGGTTTGCAGGGCTCCTCCCAGAAGTTCATGCTTATGTCTGCCTGCGCCCTCCTTGCGGCGCTCACGGCAAACGAAACCTCACCACCAACTGTCCGAAGAAAAGGAAGGTGGTCTGGACTCAGTGGTGTGGCCTCGGGTCATTTTACCGAAAAACTGGGCGATCCCCTTGGCTAAGAGGTGCTGGGTTCCCCCATTCCTCCCCTAGCACCCCTCACCAAGTGCCTGCCTCTGCAGGAAGCCGCTGACAACACCGGGCAAGTGAGAGGTGCTGGCAGATACGGGGTGGAGGGAGCTGCTTGGATGAAAACGCTGGGAGAAAAGTCAGGACGGGGACGGCAGGTAGCAAACAATACCTCTTTCAATAAAGGAGGGCCCAGGGCAAGGCAAGGCAGGAGGAGCTGGGGGTCCGTGGGGGACGGGGGTGCGGGTCCGAGGCACAGGTTGCCTTCTGCTCTGTCAGACCCTCACCTGCGTGGGTCCCGGGCAGCCCGCTCCCAAGGTGTCTCCGCCATGAGCGCCTTCCCATCACCCCTGGCCCATCCTACGTGCTGGCGGGCGGCGGGCGGGGGTCCCCCTGCCTCTCGAGCCACACTCACGCTCATCAGCCCAGCGGGCGCCCCCGTCCTCCCTCAGAGCCAACAGCCGCGGTGCTGCTGCCTTTCCTTTACCAAAACACAACCTGCCTTGGCAATAAACAAAACGCTCAGCAGATGGGCAGGTTCCCTCACGCGAGAAGAGCTCTGTCTGCATCTGCGTCCCTTCCTCTCTCCACTCCCTCCGCCTCACCCCACCTCCTGCTCATGGCCTCGTTATGAAGACTATATAAAATAGGCACTTGATACTTATTTCAAGAGTAGTATTGTAGCTGCTATGTTTTTTTTTTTTTTTTTTGGCGGTACGCGGGCCTCTCACCGTTGTGGCCTCTCCCGTTGCGGAGCACAGGCTCCGGACGCGCAGGCCCAGCGGCCACGGCCCACGGGCCCAGCCGCTCCGCGGCACGTGGGATCCTCCCGGACCGGGGCACGAACCCGCGCCCCCTGCATCGGCAGGCGGATTCTCAACCACTGCGCCACCAGGGAAGCCCTGTAGCTGCTATTAACTTGTATTTCTTTATACACTGTAACCCCCTAAATTAGACTGTGCAGGAGAGCAGCTCGGAGGCTCTCCCCGGCACAGCACAGGAGAGCAGCTCGGAGGCTCTCCCCGCACAGGGTCCCTACGCTCCTAGTCTCTGAAGGACATGGACCAACGCCCTCTGCAGTCAGCCTCCCCTTCTCCCTCTAGCTTGTTTTCTCTCCCTCTATCCTCCGTTCCCCTACCCACTCCTGCCAGAACAGAACCATCCACCCCTGTGTTAACCAATGACTCTGTCCCCCCCGATTCTCTGCCACCCTGTGGACACTCTTAATCTCCAAGCTTTTACCACTCATTTTCCGGCAAGGGGTAGACTAGAAAAATCTGAGGTCAACGGATGGAGCAGGACCGAGCGGGTTCCTGGCCGGACCCCCCATCGCATGCGCTCATCCCTATATACTCCGGGCCACAATGGCTTCTCTCTCGTAAGAATTCTTCCTGGGTGACAGCCCCGCCCCACCTGGCTCCTACCATCTCTTCCATTCGTGTCTCCACCAGCTGATGGGACAGGACACTGGACTGAGAGCCATTTGTTATCCTCCTGGTATCTTCACAAAGTCTAGTGCAGGACTACGCCCGCCATGGTAGTAACGAAATAACACCCGCCAGCCCTTACACGGTACGCACTCTCAGTCAGGCACTGCTCCAAGGACTTCCTCCTAGTTCCGTAACCCTCTGCAGTCATTCCCTCGTTCTCTTTTCTCCCTTTTACGGATCGGGTCCTGAGATCTCCCGAGGGTAACTGACAGACCCCGGTCGGTCACTAGGTCCAAACTCAGGCAGCAGGACACCAATCGCAGCCCACCACCAAACTCCACCTAGAAACTTCTACAGTGTTCCACCAGAGCACAGCTTGGACTGTGACCAGGGCTCCCGACAAATACATCTCAGTGACTGATGGAGCAGCCGTGGGAGAAAAGTCAAGCTTTTGGTGTACACCTTAGTCCATTCCAGCTGCTGTAACAGAACACCACACACTGGGTGTGTGTCAGCAGCAGACATTTCTCTCTCACAGTTCCGGAGGCTGAAGTCCAAGATCAAGGTACTGGCAAATTCAGTGTCTGGTGAGAGCCCACTTCCTGGTCCACAGATGACGTCTCTTCCCTGTAACCTCACAAGGTGGAAGGAGCAAGAGAGCTCCCTGCGGCCTCTTAGAAGGGAACCAATCCCGTTCACGAGGGCCCCATCCTCATGACCTAATCACCTCCTAAAG
The DNA here is from genome assembly GCF_002837175.3 of Physeter macrocephalus. Classification (NCBI taxonomy): domain Eukaryota; kingdom Metazoa; phylum Chordata; class Mammalia; order Artiodactyla; family Physeteridae; genus Physeter; species Physeter macrocephalus. The sequence goes on along the minus strand of NC_041220.1, from coordinate 153,068,509 downwards.
GCTCTGCCTCCAGATATCACACTGGGGATTATGCTTCAGCGTATGTATTTTTGTGTGTGTGTGTGTGTGTGTGTGTGTGTGTTCAGAAGGGAAATACAAAATTCAGCCTACAGAAGTATTATTTCATTCATCTACTCACCCACTCATTTATTCCCTCAAGTAACACAGAGCCATAGAAATGCTACGTTTTTAACTTCTGAATTTTATTTTACTGATTTTTGAATACAGCAGGTTCTTATTAGTTATCCATTTTATACATATTAGTGTATACATGTCAGTCCCAATCTCCCAATTCATCACACCACCACCCCTGCCACTTTCCCCCCTTGAGGTCCGTACCTTTGTTCTCTACATCTGTGTCTCTATTTCTGCCCTGCAAACCGGTTCCTCTGTAACATTTTTCTAGGTTCCACATATATGTGTTAATAATATATGATACTTGTCAGAAATGCTACTTAAGTCACATGAAACACAGCAGATTCTGACTACCTTACCACCTTTAATCAAACCTGGGCACTTTGTATCCATTACCTCAATCTTCACAGCAGCTGTTTAGACTTGGTGTTTCTGGTTTACACATGAGAAGGAGAAACAAGATAACCTGTCCGAGGTCCATACATGTGATGAGAGGCTGAACCAGAATTTCAGCTCTAGACTACGCGACTCCAAGAGTCACCTTTTCTAACCTTACTTACTCTAAGACCCACAGGCACAGGAACCAAAATTCTTAAATCCTCCCGGCGGATGCCAAGCCCATTCCCAGCTGGACCACCAGAGGCTCTGGATCAGCAGCAGCCACAGATACAGCGCAGGCAACTTGTAAAGAACCGGGTGCAAACCCACCTCTAAGCCAAGACTTGAATATGTCCTTGACTGCTCTCTTTATCTGGGTTGGCTCTATAGTTTGGTTGCATAGCTTGCTCATCTCTCCGCGTGACGCTGCTCTTCCAAGTAGATTCCATTTCTAGAACATGTCGATGTCGATACTCAGCGAAGGACTGCTGAACGAAGGGGAAGAGGAGCAGTGAAGACGAATGGCGGGTGGTGGGAGTCTGAGGCTTCTGCAAAGAGGAGGGCTGAAAGCCATCTGCTAGAAGGAATGTCCCCCCACTAAAGCAAAATGGGGATAAAGCTCGATAAGGGGAACCATGACCTTCAACACTTGGGTCCGCTATTGGAGATGACAGTAAATCATGACTGGAAACTAGGTTACCTTCAAACCCTTGCCGTAAGGTTCCATGTCACTGCTGCAAAGAGTCCTCCTATTTGTTTAAATTTACATTAGCTGCGTTTCTTTGGACAGATCTGTGTGTGGCCTCCAAATCAATGGTTGCTTCCAGTCCATTTGTTTTTAAGACTTTCTTCTTGATTTCTGGCCAACCAGATTTCATCAAGGCAAGTGGGAGGGCCAGGCAGACAAAGAGTCAGGAGTCCTGGTTTCCGTCCTCGCTCAGCCACACAGGGGCTGAGTGTCTGGGCCAGGCCACTTCATGGGGCTGGGCCTCCATTTCCTTTACTGCCATACGGGGCTAAGGAGTACCTCAAGGAGCTGAAGGGAGAATCAGAGGCAGGAGCAGCAGGTACACAGACACTTTTTCTTTTTTTTTTTCTCTTTTTTTTTTTTTTTTTTTTACTCTCAACCGCTGCGCCACCAGGGAAGCCCAGACACTTTTTCTATTTTAAATTTATTGTATTGAAGTGTAGCTGATTTACCATGTTGTGTGAATTTCTGCTGTACAGCAAAGTGGTTCCGTTATACATATACACATTCTTTTTCTTATTCTTTCCCATTATGGTTTATCACAAGATTTTTTTTTTTTTTTTTGCGTGGTACGCGGGCCTCTCACCGTCGTGGCCTCTCCCGTCGCGGAGCACAGGCTCCGGACGCGCAGGCTCAGCGGCCACGGCTCACGGGCCCAGCCGCTCTGCGGCGCGTGGGATCCTCCCGGACCGGGGCGCGAACCCGCGTCCCCTGCATCGGCAGGCGGACTCCCAGCCACTGCGCCACCAGGGAAGCCCTATCACAAGATTTTTTTTAAAAAAATTTTATTGAAGGATAATTGACTTACAATGTTGTGTTCATTTCTTCTGTACAGCAAAGTGACTCAGTTATACATATGTATATTCTTTTCCATTATGATCTGTCACAGAACATTAAATATAGTTCCCTGTACTATACCTTGTTGTTTATCCATTCTATATATAATAGTTTGCATCTGCTAATCCCAAACTCCCACTCCATCCCTTCCCCGCCCTCCCCCTTGGCAACCACAAGTCTGTTCTCTAGGTCTGTGAGTCTGTTTCTGTTTTGTAGACAGAGTGTCTGACTTACTTCGCTTAGTATGAGCATCTCCTTGGCAACCACAAGTCTGTTCTCTAGGTCTGTGAGTCTGTTTCTGTTTTGTAGACAGAGTGTCTGACTTACTTCGCTTAGTATGAGCATCTCTAGGTCCATCCATGTTGCTGCAAATGGCATTACTTCACTCTTTTTTATGGCTGGGTAGTAAGCAATCCATTTGTATATACGTACCACATCTTCTTCAGCCCTATAAGTGATATCCTATGGTATTGGTCTTTCTCTGTCTGCCTTACTTCGCTTAGTATGAGCATCTCTAGGTCCATCCATGTTGCTGCAAATGGCATTACTTCACTCTTTTTTATGGCTGGGTAGTAAGCAATCCATTTGTATATACGTACCACATCTTCTTCAGCCCATTCATCTGTCGATGGACATTTACGTTGTTTCCACAGATGCTTTTTCATCTAGATAGAAGACCATGAACTCGTGGAAACATCCCTTTTCCACGTTGCCTTGTCCATGCAATGAGACAACTGATGTTGCTAGGGTACTTCCCGGTTCTGGAACTCATTCGCCGTGGAACAGGGGGATGTCCTCAGCCTCTGTCAGGGAGGCCTGCTTGAGCGCTTCCTCTTCGGTCACGGTTGCTGCCCTTGTGCCAAGGTGCCGTGTAATGCGCCACCCTGGAAGACGGGCATCTGCAGGAAGGATGCCCCCGTGTTGGGGGTGGCCAGCCTCCGTATGCCACCACGAGTGCCCCACCCCTCCCAGCGAGACTCCAGGGCTAACGAGCGTATCCATTTTCAGTCCGCCAGTGCTAAGACTTCTGTGCCTTATGCCTCTTCGGCTTTCCCCCAGCTTTCAATGCATCCCTTCCTCTCCTCAACAAGACACCGGGAGGAACAGAGAACAGGATGTCAGTGACAGAGATGGAAACGCTCAGAACGGGCTCAGTGGCAGGTGTGGAAGTTGACAGAAAGGGGCAGGATACGGAGCCTGGTGGCGCCTTGATGAAAGCTTCCTGGGACGGCTCAGCGTGAGCGTCCCTGGTGTCCGCTGCTCGGGCAGCCTGGAGCGGTCACTGAAGCCCGCAGACGTGATCCCCGATGAATCTCTCCTCGGGAAGGTTTCCCAAGTGTGGCATGACTGACATTTGGGCCAAACCGTTCTTTGTTGGGCCGGGGGGGCGGGGGAAGGGGCGCTGCCCTGCGCACCGTAGGACGTGTAGCAGCATCCCTGGCCTCTACACGGTAGATTTTTTTTTTTTCGGCTGCACCGTGCCGCTTGCAGGATCTTAGCTCCCCAACCCGGGGGTGAACCTGGGGCCATGGAGGTGAAAGCGCCGAGTCCTGACCACTGGACCGCCAGGGAAGCGAGTCCCTCTACACACTCGATGTTATCGGCAGCAAGCCTCCTCCCAGACATGACAACCCAAAAGGTCTGCAGATACTGCCTAACTGACCCCAACCATGGCAGAGACAACCACTGACCCAGAGGAAGCACCCCCCCCCCACCCCCCGACAAGGACACAATCCACAGGTCTAGTCTACTCACACTTGTGCTGCATTTATAAACACCATGGGATGGGTGGGCTGCTGCCATTGAAAAGCCAGTCACAGAATTCAGATAACACACACAGTAATGGGGGATGACCAGATGAAGTGAAGCTATTTCCGAGGAGAAAAAAGGGTATCATCGTGATAAACTCGGAAAGGTTTAAAACAAGCACTACGTTTTTTTTATAAAGCTCAGTAAGACCTTCAAGAGTAACTAACCTGAAAAGATACACGCGCCCCGATGCTCACTACGGCACCATTCACAATAGCCAAGGCGTGGAAGCGAGCAAAATGTCCATCAGTAGATGAACGGAGAAAGAAGATGTGGTGTACACACAGTGAGACACTACTCAGCCGTAAAAACTGAAATAATGCCATCTGTAGCAACATGGATGGCCCTAGAGATTATCATACTAAGTGAAGTAAATCAGACAGAGACTAATAACATATGATACCACTTATAAGTGGAATCTAAAAAAAACAGTACAAATGAACTTATTTGCAAAACAGAAAGAGACTCACAGACATAGAAAACAAATTTACGGTTACCAAAGGGGAAGATGGGGAGGGCTAAATGAGGAGTATGCGATTAACAGATACATACTACTATACATAAAAGAGATAACCAACAAGGATTTACTGTATGGCACAGGGAACTATAGTCAATGTCTTGTAATAAATTATAATGGAATCGAATTTTTAAAAAGAATATAGATATACACATATCTATATAGATATATATACATATCTGTACACATATCAAATCACTTGGCTGTATACCCGAAATGAACACAATATTGTAAATCAACTATACTTCAATAAAAAACAATAAACTAAAAAAAAAAAAAAAGATCTTGAAGAGTAAAATCCTTCCCATTTAGGGTGAAAGGTGCTACCATCTCATGAGAGAGGAAAACAGCAGGTGCATGAAGGTGCTTCATCCAACTAGGCAATAAAGACATATTTAAAACAAACTAAGTACATGCTTTGTTTCTTGCAAAACCACTAAACCATACCCCTTTCACAAATGGCTTCACAAACCATTCGAGCTGTGCAGTGAACCATCCTGCCCCATTAACGCTGGCCTGATTCATCAGCAAAACCTGCCAAATGATCACTCACGGCCCTTAGAAACACTGCTTATTCGGCAGAGAAAAGCAGACATGTAACACTTAGGCATCTGTGCCACTGGTTCTGCATCTTCAGCTGGAACAAACACCAAGGGCGCCAATCTGAGGCACTAAAACGCAGAATCTTTATGAAGCACTTAATGGACTTCATACTTGGAACACTGACAGCTCTCCAAGGCCAATGGACACGATATGAAAATTATCTAGATCAGGGAGAGGCAAGCTGAGGCCCACGCTGCCTGTGCTTGGAAATAAAGTTTTACTGGAACAGAGCCATGCGCCTGAGCTGATATACTGCCTACGGCTCCTTTCACACTACGATGGCAGAGCTGAGTAGCTGCAGCAGAGCTGGTATGGCCAACAAAGCCAGAGATATTTACTATCTACTCCTTTATAGGAAAAGTGTGCCAACTTGATTACTATATATAGATAGATATACACATACACACACACACAC
>NC_041220.1:153028048-153061486 GCF_002837175.3 Physeter macrocephalus | reverse complement strand
ACTCCTTTATAGGAAAAGTGCGCCAACTTGATTACTATATATAGATAGATAGATATACACATACACACACACACACGTAGATATATGTATGTATACATATATGTGTACACACACACACGCGGACCACACAGAAGCAGATGTCATGGCCTCCCATATCTGCTCTTTCATTTCTTTCTGCTGCGGACTGAATGTCTGTCTCCCCAAAATTCATATGTTGACACCCACCCACCCTCCTAAGGCCACGGTATTAGGTGTCCGGGGCCTTGGGAGGCAATGAGGTCATCAGGGCGGAGTCCTCATGAATGGGATTAGTGTCCTTATATCAACACGAGCAAAAACTCTCAAGTTACCTTTGTAGGAGTAAATGTAACTTTCTTCCCAGAACACTTTCTCGGCCTGTCAGCGGGTGCCACCGAATCTGCCGGCACCCAGGACTTCGCAGCCTCCAGAAGTGCGAGGAACAAGCGCGTGTGTTTATAAGCCACTCGGTCTGCAGTGTTTTGTTACAGCAGCCCAAAGGCACTAAGACTCTCCTTCTGCTGTCTGATTAACAATGGTAACAACGGTAGCAGCCTAGCGGCCGACATTTACTCAGTGCTTCCTTTGTGTCAGGCAGCAGCGTTCAAGCTTTCCAGGGGCTATTTGATGGGACACAGAACTATCACAGTAACTTGGCTGATTCACCACAAGGAACCTAGGACTTACTCTCCTTCTCAAAAGCAGGGAGGAGCCTGCAGGCCTGGGAATAGCCCTCGAAGCCTCTCATTCCCTGTTTTAGGCCTGGCCTTATCTCACTGCTTCTCCAGGCTGGTTTTGCTAGCAGCATGTACCTGCTTTCCTGCAGGATGAGTCTGCCTGCACTCTGCTCTCTTGGTCTAGAACAGTGGTTCGTGCTTCTCAAGCCAGGGCGACTCCGTCTGCCAGAGGAAGACGCCGGGCAGTATCTGGAAACATTTTTGCTCGTCACCAGGGGCTGTGTGTGTGTGTGCTGTTGGCTAGCAGGTAGAGACCAGGGAGGCTGCTGAACACCTACAATGCACAGGACAGCTCTCCAGGCCAAAGAACGATCCAGTCTCGATGCCAGTGGTGTTCGGCTGAGCAACCCTGCCGCTCGATTCCCTCTCCCTGACTGCTGAGCCTTCTCAGTCATCACGCCTGTGGCCGGGCATCCTTCCGCTCTGTCCTCTTCACTAGAAAACGGCTGCTCTCTCCTCCCAGCTCCTGCAGCAGCCTCCCCATTCTTCCACCTTGTCGTGGTGCAGCGGGCAGCATCCTCTTTACTCCCATTCATCTCCTAGCTCCTGAGAAGGCTGACGCGCCTTGAAGGCAGGAAGCCCATCTGGATTCACCTGATAACACAGAGCACCTTCCTCAGTACAGCAGCTGGGGCTGAAGACGGACTTGTAGAATGGCTGAGAGACACTGGTGAAGCGGATGTAAATGAAGGGGGGGTGAGAAACTGAATGAAACTGAGTCCTCATTATTTTCAGAATGAAAGACTTAAGGGAGAAGGACAAGAATGAAGGATTTAGGTGCAACGGCACAACAGAAGGAAAACAGCTTTTATTTTTCTTAAACATCTTTATTGGAGTATAATTGCTTGACAACGGTGTGTTAGTTGCTGCTTTATAACAAAGTGCATCAGCTATACATATGCATATATCCCCATATCCCCTCCCCCTCCCGCGTCTCCCTCCCACCCTCCCTATCCCACCCCTCTAGGTGGTCACAGAGCACCGAGCTGATCTCCCTGTGCTATGCGGCTGCTTCCCACTAGCTATCTGTTTGACATTTGGTAGTGTATACATGTCAGTGCCACTCTCTCACTTCGTCCCAGCTTACCCTTCCCCCTCCCCGTGTCCTCAAGTCCATTCTCTACGTCTGCGTCTTTATTCCTGTCCTGCCCCTAGGTTCTTCAGAACCATTTTTTTTTTTTTCCTAGATTTCATATATACGTGTTAGCATACGGTATTTGTTTTTCTCTTTCTGACTTACTTCACTCTGTATGACAGACTCCAGGTCCATCCGCCTCACTACAAATAACTCAGTTTCGGGAAAACAGCTTTTAGATGAAGATGTCATACAAGCAACAGTCTCAAAACACCAAAGAGGGCTCTTGGCCATATGTCTACACCAGAATTAAAAACCCATCACGTTATTTGACAATAAAGATAGTTAATCATAAAGGTAACGATACTGAGTGCTTACTATGTGTATCAGCCCTTTTCATGAATTAGGTGAGCGAGTGGGCATCAACCTATTGAGTTAGTCTTAATAAATCCCTATGACACATGGGGAAATGGAGTCACAGAGCAGTTACAAGTGATTTCCCCGAGGGTTCACAGCTAGCAAGTGGCCATCTGATCTCTGAGTCCATCCTCTTAACCCACACACCAGACACTATTGAAATTTGTTTAGAAACCTCTGAATGATTTAAAATGGTATCCTTTTTAAAAAGAGGAAGAAAATCATCTCACCAGTAATACCATTTATATTTCAAATTTCAACAAAATAAGTTGCAAACAAGGCCTACGTTGCAGAAACTAGGCAGAATGCTTTCCAGGTTAAAGAGGCAAACAAAGACAAAGTGTATAAAGAGAGCTATGTTAGGAACAAGAGACAGCAAAGTCAGATGCAGTGATGCAGGAGTTTGGTACTGTTTCTTTTTGTTCACGGAGAGAACACACTTCACCCATGTGCTCCGAGGCCTGGGCCTGCCCTCACTTGCTTCCCCGGCTTCCTTTTCTGACCAATAAACAGGTGGTGGAATGAGGCGATCTCCAGGGTCCCTTTCAATTCTAAAATTATAGGCAGAGGAAAAAAGGACCTCATCGTCCCAATCAAACCCACAGCATTTGAATTTATGGAGGTGAGTGAGTGATGACACGGAGAGATGAAGGCCACGGAAAGAAGAATCCATCACTTACAATTCCAGTGGGAAGCGGCCACGCCAGGCCACCAGGGCCACGTGCAGGGACCAGAACGCCAAGAAACAGAGAGAGGAACCGGAACTACGGCTTTATGAATATAACGGAGGGGGAGAAGCTCGGTGGGGATGGCCCCTACTGGACAGGAAGGGAAAACACACATGTGAGAGTCCGTGGATGGGAGGACTGTAATATGATTTCCACGTGCCCGCAAAAGCCACCTCGAGAGAGAGAGGTCAATGGCTCTGGCCGTGGGCCCAGCCCTAAGATGAATGACCACCAAGCAGCCACCGGTCAACACGCTCATCCAGTCCAACTGGCTACCGGGATTTGACGACGGGGTCGTTCTGAAAACGAAACTGCGGACTGCTAAGGAATACGCAGCACTTCCTTATTTCTGTAACATCCCCGGACACGGTGCAGTCGGCACAGCTTCTCCTCTCTGTCAGTACTTCCCGGATCAGAAAGTTTTCTCCAACAGAACTGCAGCTGCCTGCAAAGCGGTCCGCCTTCCTCTTGGGGGGCGAGGAGGGTGGGGGGACCGGGTGACTCAGGTGTGCGGGTGGGGAGAGTACTGATAAAGACGGGAGAGAGACTGAGGGTGGTCCAGAGAGAGCTGGACCAAATAAATCAAACAGAGGAACACAGACACACACAGACACAGACACACACAGACACACACACACACAGAGACACACATACACGGAGTGAGAAGATGTAAACAGAAAAGGCGGGAGAATAAGAAATCACACCCTCATCTCTGGGGGCTGATGTATTATCAGTTCACTTCTTCTTTTTGGAAGTGATGGATTCGTCTCACCAGAGGATTACATTTTCTGCCCGGGAAGCAATTCATAACTGTAAACTCTAGTTTCACCCATGGTAAAAAGCACAAACATACGTTGAGAGTTCTTTTTGATTTTTCAGTCTACATCACTATACATGTTCATAACAACTCTACACTTCAATGGGTTTACCTTACAAAAAAAAAAAAAAAAATCCCCGAGACCCAGCTCTCCCATACTGTCCCAATTCTCCAGTATCTTGCTGGAGAAAAAACTGAGTGCAGGGAGGTGGCTTCATGAGCCGCAGACCTGTTCTCACTGACCTGCCGGAACATGGAATTCAGCGTAAAATGGAACTGCTTGGATGGCGCCCAAAATAAATACCAGGAGGACCTCGTTAAAAACAGGGTTTCACTTCTAACATCTGGCCTGGACCCCAGGGGTGGCGGCGGAGAGCATCTTGGGCTGCTGACTGTTGCAGACCTCGCAGCCCTGCCAAGACTTGTAACATCCGCTAAACCTGGGAGGCCTCCAGGAGGAGAGGGCACGAGTCAGGTTATAAACCAAGGGTGCTACTTCCTCCGGCGTCCACAGCTGGCCGGGGGGCGGCAGCTGCGCGAGGGGCGCCGGGGAGGCGGCCGCCTGCCCCCACAAGCTCGCCGAGACCTCAGCTCCGGCTTGCGGCCGTCACCCGGAGAAGCCAGGCGGAGAAGCCTCGCTCGGAGCCTGCTCCTTCTGGCACCGTCGCCGCAACAGCTTTGCACCCTCGTGAATTCTGGAGCCGCTATGCGTTGACTGGGAAAGTCGAGCGCGACTGCCAAACCGGAGATTTACAACGGACAGCACCGTTAAAAACTACAATTAACACAGGACTCGGGGGGAAAAACAGAGAAACCAATTTGGAGGAGAGAGGAAATAAGTCACACCATTATACGCTCAACACAAGCGCTGTTCTCACACGGGGGAGTTTCCTCCAGTCCGCTTGCCCTACGCAAATTAATTTTTACGTGTAATTCTTGTGGTCCTGGAATTCTGCACCCGTGTTCTTTCTTACCTAACACAATATAAGCATTTCCCCTGGTTGCTAACTGGTCTCAACAGTCACCATTTTGGTTGATTCTCAGCTTTCACCGAGAGTCATCCCTGACTTACACACACGGCCTCCAGGTTTACTTTCGAAGACTGATCGATGGCCTCCCACTGGACAGCCCGGCCTTCATGTGCTGTTGACCCAGCGTCCCAGTACTTCCTTCCTTCCCCTCCCGTCCTGTATCCTTTGTTCCCCTCGCCAAGACGGCTCCTCCTCCACAAGCACGTGGGGCTTTGCTGAGCCTCCTGGCGTTAACTCTGGCTCTTGATTTTGGTTGAAACGCTCTCCTTCCTCCTTTGCCTGAAGAGTTCTAGCTCCAGTGCCTCCTTCTCCCTGCACCCTCCCCTGTGGTCCTCTGCGAACTCCTCCAACCTCACATTTATCAGCCTCTGTGTCAGACGCCTCTTTAATATCTGTGACACTCGCCAGGTGGGGAGGAAAAGACTTCCCCCTCCCGTCTGTCCTGCCAACCCTAGCACCTAGGGCAGTACCACCACTCAACAGACAAGCCAGCGAGAGACATTTATAGAACTGCAAATCATGACAACTGCGTTATTCGTGCATATCAAGGATTCCCGGTGGCATCCATACCTCTGACAGTACCTAAAACACTTTTACGTAGCACAGGGGCAAATATTTTAAAATCAAAGTTATTTACTTTAATGTGCATCATGCAAGTACAACTAATAGATATATCTGAAAATTTAGGATAAAGTAACTGCTTCAATGTAAGGAAAAATGTTAATAAATATTAACAAAATACTTTTAGGTGTATGCAGAAACGATGTAGACAGTACAAGAGAATTAAGGATGGGAAATACCCGTATAGACGGAGGAGGGCAACAGAAGTGTCCAAAGGACAAGGAAGTAATCAATACTCACTATACTCACATGGGGGCGGCGGGGGCGGGGAGGGGGGCGCGTCCAGGTTCCCTGGATGGGAAGAAACTCCTACATTCCATTAGTAGGCTTGGACAGGAGTCTGCAAACTATATCCTCTGAGCCAAATCTGTTCCCTTGCCTGTTTTTGCAAATAAAGTTTTATTGAAACACAGCTACTCTCCTGTGTCTATGTATTTCTGACGGCTGCTTCTGCACTACAAAGACAGAAATGACTGGTTGTGACAGAGATTAAAATACTTACTATCTTTTACAGAAAGGTTCTTCCAACTAATCCAGGGGAGAGACCTAAACTAGGCGATGGGACCAACAGGTGCTTAGGAAAGCAGTTTCTGATCCCTCAACTTGTTTTATGAGGCCAGTATAACCCTAAGATCCAAACCTGATTAGGACATCCAAAATGGAACATCACAGCTTAATTTCTCTTGGTAAAATACACTCAAGTATACCAGACACAGAACTAACAAACGGAATTCAGTGATATATATATGTAAGAGGACAAAATGTCCGGGCCAAGTGGGGTTTATTCCAGGAATGCAGGCTTTAACGTCGAAAGATAAATCAACAATTTCACCACATTAAGAGTCAAGAAAGGGCTTCCCTGGTGGCGCAGTGGTTAAGAATCCGCCTGCCAACGCAGGGGACACGGGTTCTAGCCCTGGTCCGGGAAGATCCCTCATGCCGCGGAGCAACGAAGCCCGTGCGCCACAACTACTGAGCCTGCGCTCTAGAGCCCGTGAGCCACAACTACTGAAGCCCGCGAGCCTAGAGCTCACGCTCCCCAACAAGAAAAGCAACTGCAACGAGAAGCCCGCACACCGCAACCAAGAGTAGCCCCTGGCTCACCACAACTAGAGAAAGCCCGCGCGCAGCAACGAAGACCCAAGGCGGCCAAAAATAAATAAATTAAAATTAAAAAAAAAAAAAGAGTTAAGAAAAATCACTTTAAGGTTCCAGAGCTAGATGGCCTGTTCTGAATCCTAGCTCTACGACTTCCTGGCGGTGTGAGCTGGGCAAGTGGCTACCTTCTCAACGCCTTGGGTTTCTCATCTGTCAGCGATACCGGCAGCTGTACCTACTCCTTAGGAGTAATAGTTTTATTGGTCAAGTACTTAGAATCATGCCGGGCACACAGCACGTGCTCAATAAATGGGAGCTACTGTCACTAAGGCAAAGCAGTGACAATGGGGAAAGATGTAGCACTGACAAGATGTGGGGAGTACCCAGCTGATGGAGACACTAGGAAAGATACTACGGACAAGGAATATTTGAACATGATTCTGATGTTTTCACATTAAACCGCGATACGATTACGGGACAGAGGAAGCTTTTCTTTGCAGGGGAGGACAGTGGTCAGGAAATGGCAATGGTATTAAGTGTGGAATTATGTTAAAGAATGCTTGGGAGGTAACAGCCAAAACAGCAGTATGGAAGGCAACAGGGCGGCTGGAGGTAGATACCCAGACTGGGGGATCAGAGAGATTAGGGAGGGACACCTAGACTGGGAGTGAGTGGAGAGGCTAGGGAGGGACCCCTAGACTGGGGGTGAGTGGGAGGCTAGGGAGGGACCCCTAGACTGGGGGTGAGTGGGAGGCTAGGATGGACCCCTAGACTTGCAGAAGGTACAGCACACTGGCCACAGACATAGACATGGGAGGGAAAGAAAAGATGTCACCTTGGGGACAATGGCATTTAAGAAGTGGGTGGTGGAGACATCAGTAGAGCAACATATAGAAACTTGGGAGAAAAAGGACACTGTTGTGTCTCACAGTCCAGATGACTGGCTCTTCAGTCTGGAAGGAAGAAAGGGAACTGAAATTGGCAGGAAATAAAATACATCAAGGCTGGACACTTTTAAGGTCACATTAGAATTTCAGAGCAGGCAGATCTTAAATGTAATGGTGTATGAACTTTGGAAACAGGCACCTTGGTAAGTGGTTATTTTGTCTTCGCTAAAAAAAGGAAACAGGAACCATCTTAGGTTTTTTCCTATCGTCACTAACCTTTAAAGTAGAAAACAATGGTATAATAAGACCTAAGGGCATCTTCAACAGCATCTAACCTCTCTCTGATGGCAATACCAATGGAAATTGTTTGGCTATATTGAGCAAGACACATATTTAAACAACTGTAACTTATAAACACTCAACTGATGTTCAAGTGATTTTTATTCTAATTGCTTCCCCCCCACCACCGACATATTAATGAGCACGAGAATGTCAAGTCTTGAACCCGAGCTTTTAGACACATACAAATGAGAGCAGTAAACTTAGAACAGATTGCACAACCAAAACTGCACAGGAACTGGGATGATTGTGAACATCTGGGACATACAAAAAGCAACTTCTCCACAGTTCCGTTTTGCTACTCCAAGGGGTTATCATCAAACCCAAAGAGCAGTTTAGGAAAACACTCTTTCTGAACGAAGAGGAGTTCGCTGGCAACTAGCACCACTACTTGAGGGTCTGTGATGAGACGATTCTCATAGTACAGGTTGTACAGGTTCTTTCCGACGCCCGTGCACAGCGCAAGGGGAGGCTCAGCCCCTCTGCAGCCTGCGCTCTGCAAAGGGAACGTGGGCAGGCTTCGCTGGAGGAGAAGTGTGCCTTAGTGACGCCACAAAGCTCCCCTGGGGGGTGCTTTACTCTTTTCTACATAAGAGGCATGGGTATCATATTCTCCAGCTACTTATCCACCCCTACATTTCTTAAAGTGATTTTTTTAAAGTGAGATAAACACATACTCACAAATGCATAAATGACAGATATGCAACCACAACCCGGACTAGACTGGGGCAGGATGGACACAGCCAGGGTCTGTCCAGGTTCTCCTTCTGTCCCCCTCAGCAGGTGCTGCAGGCCCACATGGACTGCCCTCTGATAAAAACCTGGACGCCAAAGCTCGGGTGGCTAGCAACACTGCGTGTGTCATTGTACATGCTGCTGGGAGAATTAGGTGCCGTCAGGTCACCCCACCAGGGGAGGACACCTGCAAAGCGTGCGCCTGGTTCTCCTGGACTGGACCCCGTGCACCTTTTCCCTTGGCTGATTGTAATCTGTATCTTTTTTGGGGGGATGGGGGGGGGGCGGGTGTATTGATTAATTTTTAAAAATAAAGTTGCTTTATTTTTATTTATTTTTGGCCACGTTGGGTCTTCGTTGCTGCGTGCGGGCTTTCTCTAGTTGTGGCGAGCGGGGGCTACTCTTTGTTGACGTGCGCAGGCTTCTCATTGCAGTGGCTTCTCTTGTTGTGGAACACGGGCTCTAGGCACGCAGGCTTTAGTAGCTGTGGCACATGGGCTCAGTAGTTGTGGCACGTGGGCTCAGTAGTTGTGGCGCACGGGCTTCGTTGCTCCGCGGCATGCGGGATCTTCCCGGACCAGGGCTCGAACCCGGGTCCCCTGCATTGGCAGGCGGATTCTTAACCACTGTGCCACCAGGGAAGCCCCTTGATTAAATTTTAATGGAAAAAAATTGAAGCTATCAATTCAAAATAAAGGGCACTATCAGATATTGCATAAACAAGACATTTGAACAAACCAAATATAAACCCAATTATACTACAATTAAGAGGAACATAACAGAAATGGAGACAGAGGATTGACTCTGATTGATCTGTATCTTTTTTCTCCAGCCTTCCTGAGGTATAATTGACATATACCAATGTGTAAATGTGAGGCGTACACGGTGATGCTTTGACACACGGATATACACTGTGGAAGGGTTACACAACAGGCTACTTAACACAGGCATGGCCTCACACAATTAACCTCTATCTACTTCAGTGAGAGCACCATGCAGTACATTATAATCTGTATCTTTGTGCTGTAATCCACTGAGTGTGACCGTTACTAAATTCCGTGAATCCTTCTAGCAAACCACAGAGCCTGAAGGTGCTCTAGGGGGCGCAGCCAACAAACCACCAAAAAGGCACTGCTTCCATCTACTGGAAGACATGAGGACATGAGACATTACTGGTTTACATGATTTTATTTTATTTTTTTATTTTGGCCGGGCGGCTTGCGGGATCTTAGCTCCCCCACCAGGGATCGAACCCGGGCCCCGGCAGTGAAAGCGCCCGAGTCCTAACCACCGGACCGCCAGGAAGTTCCCTCACGTGATTTTAAAGGTACTTCCATCCTCTACTCACATGGACAAACTATTCAGGTCTTCCTGATTTATTATTTGATGAAACTAATATTTTCCTTTATGAGTTCTAAAGCAAAGGCTACCATTACCTCAGAGAAATGCTTGCCTTTACCGTTTCATAAAGAGTCTCTTTCTAAATAGGGACAACATTAGCAATGTAAAAGAGCCACTGCAGTCAAAAATATTTTTAGAGACTCAGCTGAACAATAAGCCCTGAACTTGCGTTTAAATTAAGAGAGTTGAACCATTAAAACGACTTCCCGAATCCGGGGAAACGTGTCTTGCATAAGAAGTCATTCCATGGTCCCAGGAAACACAGCGGAGCCTACCGGGTGATTTGTCAGCTGCTGGGATTTCAGAGGGCAATGCTGCTGAATCATTTTTGTAGATGCAATTATTCAAAAATATTAAGAGGAACACCCTTTTCCTGGTTATCTAAACTCCTCACTGGGAGTCCAAAGCACCCCCCCAAAGCAAAAACAAAACCCAGACTGAAGACTGCTACTCCCAATTATTTTATTATCTGCTAGAGAACGGCGCTGGCAGACTTCCCTCTTCCTCGAGGGGAAAAATACCCTGGAAAAATTTAATAAAAACAGGGACTGCATTATGCTCACTGTTAAAGTCTACTTGAGTTCTGCAGCAAAAGGAATCAAAATGCAGCCCAAGAAGATGATAAAGAGTGAGAAAATGAGAATCCCATTACAACTCCACTTCCCAATAAAAACTAAATGGGAGAAAAAACATCCCACAACTCAAGGATGTGTATCAGTGGTTCTCAACTGGAGGTGATTCTGCCCTCCAGGGGACATCTGGCAAAATGGAGACATTTTGGGCTGTAACACAGGAGGGTGGTGAAGCGTTGCCGTCATCCAGGGGGTGGAGACCAGGGATGCGGTTTAACAACGTACAATACCGGACAGCCGCACCGCACCGGCAAAGCACGACCCGCCCCAAATGTCAACAGTGCTGAGGCCGAGAAACCCTGGCTCTTTCCTGTCAGGAGAGGCTGACAGTCTTTTGATAATGCATGCTCTTGTGGACATTCGGAGTATCTCCAGAGATTAAGACCCTCAGCTCTGCCCACCTAATAGAATTCTTCAAGCTAAAGACCATGAGGGGATATTTAAAAACCTCGTACAACACTGGAAAAGGGGTGGGGAAGGACACTGCATAGACTTTTATCCTCCCCGTACAAATACAGCCCGTCCAGCACCTACAGTCCCAATCAAAGGCAGAATTTGCTTCTCGCGACAATTACCCAGGAGGAGACGGGCAGGTGAGCAGGGCATACGACGCACACCGGAGTTCGCTGAGTTCCCAAGGAAGCAAAAAGCCGGGCTACGTATACATAACGACTGCTGTTCACCTTCAGATGACTTTTCATTATTTTTTCTGTTTCCAAAAGCCCCAGAAGGTTAGTGTGGCTATCCACTTCTTACTTAATACAGCTATTAGTTGAATCCAAGTAAAACAGACACCCCATCAAAACCTAGGCCTACCCAACGGCTAATGACCTGCAAATTCTAATTAAAATGTCTCGGCCTCCGTTGTATTACTGACCTCTGTCTCTCTCTCTCTCTCTCTCTCTCTCTCTCACACACATACACACACAGCTCTGCAGACCGTGGAAGTGCAAAATTATCACTGCTGTTTAATTTTTTTGTTTAATAATTTCAAGATTATCATGGACTGACAGTAAGTTGTGAAAATGGTGGAGTCCTGTGTGCCTTTCACCCAGCCTCCCCCAGTAGTGACATCTTATCTCGCCCTAGGACAAAATCAAAACCGAGAAGTCACATCCAGCTGACCGGTCACCTGACTGCAAGCCGCCTCCAGGTTTCGCCACCTCTGACCTGTGCGTGTGCGCACGCGCACCACCCGCGCACGTAGCGTGTGTCATTTTATCCCATGTGTCCGTGTGTGATCACCTCTGCGGTCAAGACGCAGAGCTCCCTCAATCAGCACGGAAGAACTCCCCCGAAGCAGCCCCGTGCAGGTGGACCAGCCACCCGACGCCCGGCAGCCGTCTCTGCAGGCTTGCCATTTTCAGAGCGCTCTACAAAAGGAACCGTACAGTCCGCGGCCTTTGACGATGGCTTGTTTTTTCCAGCACATCTCCTTGGAGACTCACCCAGGCTGTGTCATGTATCAATAATCCGTTCCCACTTATTGCTGAGTGGGACTCCGGGACATGAACATACCACTATTTGTTTAGCCAATCACAGACATTTGGGAAATCTCCAGTATACTGCTATTGCAAAAAATGCTGTTTTCAGTATTATTTTAAAGAAATAACCAGATTTTTGAAGGATACCAACGTAGCTTAAAAATGACACTACGTGTGCCAAGGACTCACCCCAAATGCTGTATAGTTCTATTAAAAAGCCTTTCAGTGTTAATAATGTTACTGTGGAGTTTAAGTGGTTTTTTTTTTTTTTTTTTTTTTTTTTTTTTTTGCGGTACACGGGGCTCTCACTGCTGTGGCCTCTCCCGTTGCGGAGCACAGGCTCCGGACGCGCAGGCTCAGCGGCCACGGCTCACGGGCCCAGCCGCTCCGCGGCATGTGGGATCCTCCCGGACCGGGGCGCGAACCCGGTTCCCCTGCATCGGCAGGCGGACGCGCAACCGCTGTGCCACCAGGGAAGCCCTAAGTGGTTTCTTATCTTCCTTTTGAGACATGTTTTCCAAACTCTGAAATAATCTATACACAAAACTTACCTATAATACCGTGATTTATTTAACGTTGTGGTTAAAGTACACATAACATAAACGCCCCGTTTTACATGTTTAACGTGTCCAGCTCAGTGGCATGAAGCACATTCACACTGCTGTGCAACCATCTTCACCGTCCACCTCCAGGACCTGTTCATCTTCCCAAACGGAGACTCCATCCCCTCCCGCCCTAACTCCCCGTATTCCCTCCTCCACCTGCTGGCACCCACCTTTCCGTCTGCAGGGATGTGACTCCTCCAGGGACCTCGTAGGAGTGGACCCGCACAGTGTCTGCCTTTTGTGACTGGCTTACTTCACCGAGTACAGGGCCCTCAAGGTCCATCCCCGTGGTAGCACGGGTCCCAGTTCCCTTGCTTCGTAAGGCTGAGTAACATCCCACTGAATGGAGGCACCACACTGTGTTTCCCTCTCATCCGTCCATGGACACTGGGTTGCTTCCACTGTGATTTTTTTTTTTTTTTTTTTGAGGTACGCGGGCC
The DNA here is from genome assembly GCF_002837175.3 of Physeter macrocephalus. Taxonomy (NCBI): domain Eukaryota; kingdom Metazoa; phylum Chordata; class Mammalia; order Artiodactyla; family Physeteridae; genus Physeter; species Physeter macrocephalus. The sequence goes on along the minus strand of NC_041220.1, from coordinate 153,048,421 downwards.
TCTCACTGCTGTGGCCTCTCCCGTTGCGGAGCACAGGCTCCGGACGCGCAGGCTCAGCGGCCGTGGCTCACGGGCCCAGCCGCTCCGCGGCACGTGGGATCTTCCCGGACCGGGGCACGAACCCGCGTCCCCTGCATCGGCAGGCGGACTCCCAACCACTGCGCCACCAGGGAAGCCCCCACTGTGATTTTTTTAAAGAACATTTTACTGCCCCCTCAAGGCTGAAGCTCATCTTTTCCATTGGGTTCTCCAACACATCACCCCTCCTTACTACAGCAGCTCACAAATCTGAGATGACGAGCTGGGGACAGACAGGACACTTAATGCAAACTGCTCCATCTTTAGTTGAGCAGAGATTCTAATATAATTAAACCAGAGGCCGGCAGAAGGGTATTGGTGATTTCTGACATGACTGACGGCTCCCCGCTCAGAGTATAAATGGCCTCAGAGAAGTGTTTGCTCTACTGCTGGACTGAAACTCCCAGGAACCCTTCTTGAATCCGGAATGGCTGGATTAAGACACACTCGTTCACAGGCCCCAAGTCACCTGGGGCTTTTTCAGAGGGGACCGCTTCACCCTCGCACTCAGATGTGTGTTATTTCTCTCCTAACAGAAGCTCCGTGAAGTGAATGAGAAATGTCATTTAAGTTCCATTTAAAACCTTCAGAGCCTGGCTACATAGTATTTCCCTCTCCTCCTTATCTGCAAGGATGATATGTAACACAGAACTATGTATATTATGTAATATACATGTACATTATGTAAATCAAAGGAAACAGGGTTGATTCTACCTGGCCAGTCATGTGAGTGCAGGTATCGCGGCTCTTGAGGAAAATGGTACCTGCCTAGTGTGTAGCCTTTTACTTTTGAAAACCACTGGCGCTCCTGTCAGAATAAGGCACATACGGCAATGCTAATAGAGGCAATACATATGGGTAATAGATTGGCCTCTCGACCACGCATCACGACAGATCAGAAAGTAAATGCCAGCGTATGAGGAGTTTTCAATTCTACTCGGAAGTCTTTAAATCTCCACAATGAAGAAAGAAGTTCACCATCCTGCTGATTTGTGATATATGATAAATGAATTTCTACCATCCATCATAATGATAAGCTCCTTTTACTGTCTAAAATGTTAAAGACGACAGCCACTGGGGACACGCAGCCTGGTAACACACCTGCACCTGAGAGAACATTAGGGAAACAACTTCTCACTTGTGTTCCTTGTTCACTGTTATAGCTACCGCCAGTCGTCAAGTGGTTTGGATTAAGCCTCTGTCTGTTCTTCATGGTGTGCGAGTGTCAGTCACAAAACTCACAGCAGAGAAACACTTCCCCAAGTTTCGACGACGTTAATACCTTGGGTGTGTAGTCAGATCAATGCACGGGAAGTTTTAGCATCTGCCCTACCTGGGGCCCTGCCGGCAGGGATCCTGCTATCTACCTGGAAGCCGGGCCAGACCGACACATGTCCTGCCCACAGGCTCAGTCTTACCCACTGGAGAGCTGGCCAGGCTGCAGTTTCCTAGTTTCCTGCAGAAAGCTGCACTGCTTAAGGAAGAGTAGGTGTGCACGGGTGGATGTTCTCTCACTCAGCAGATCTGTGGAAACTGTGACCCCGGTACAGGTTCATGAAGGCTAATTTTAAACCCTGAGAGGAAGCGTTAAACTTCATCCGTATCCTGTAGATATATCTGCGGGGGACGGTGTCCTTTTACTTACTTTCCAACATGTCCTGCGCCCCAGGCACCAATTAGCTCTACACCTCTAATCAAACCTATAAAACCGCTGATGGTTGTGAAGTGCCTCGCTGCCGAGTGAGACTGAAGAGGATGTGGTGGCTTCTGATAAACTAAACCCACACTTGTCACACGGCCAAGCAATCCCACTCCCAGATACCAACCCCAGAGAAATGAAAACCCACGTACCACAAAAGCCTGTATGCAAACGTTGGTAGCAGCCTTAGCTGTAATCGTCAAAACCTGGGGATAATTCAAATGTTCTCACGCAGGACAAAGGACTGACCACCCTGCATCCCTAAAATGGACTATGACGTAGCAACAAAGAAGGAACCACTGATGTATATGCACCAGCGTGAACGAACGTCAAACGCGCCGAGAGGGGCCAGGCTGTCAAGGCTCCCTGCTGTAGGATTCCACTTCTCAGACATCCTTGCAGAGGCAAAGCTACAGGGACAGGAAGCAGAGCGGTGCTTGCCAGGGGCTGCAGGGGGGGGAAGGGCCACGGGGGACTTTTTGGGGTGATGGAACTGTTCCGTATCTTGACTGTGCCGGTGGCTACACAACTGTAAACGTTTGGCAAACACTGCAAATCTGTACTCCAAAAAGGGTGAATTTTATGGCATGAAAATTATACCTTACATTAAAAAAAAAGAAAGAAAGAGAAAGACAAAGATGGTACAGATGAGGGTGGGGAGGGGAGAAGCAGCCACATCTAACAAGGAAAGGTCATGTCTGTCTCCTCCAAGGCTGCCAACTGAGACGAATGAGAAAAAGGTCTTGTCATCATTTAACGTCACGGAGCATCTGGCCCCAAACCCCCAGACCTCTCTTCTTTCCAGGATTAATGGTGACATTGACCCAACTCCATATGAGACCACCTTTCCCTCCGTGCATCATGGAGCTGGTCCTGTGCACACGACGTAACAAAGACACTCGGGCCCGTTCGTGACAGATCTCCAAACCCATTCATTCAGCTCCTTCACCAGAGCCTTGGCAACTCCTGGCAGGTAACCTCCCTGGTTGTGTAAAGAGCTGCCTGCCACCAACGCTAGTGTCCACTGGGTCCCTGCCCCACTGGATCTGGGAGAACAATTTTTCTTTTTAATTTAGATTTGAGGATGAGGCCCCAGAGGAAATATTTAATATGCTTACAGAGACTCACTTATCGAAAGTCCTCGCTTTTCATACCGACGCTGGGCTCCTCTACTGTATTCACAAAGAGGAGCGGGGAAGAACTCACGATTCGCCCAGCATTTGGAGGAGCTGCTCGCAGAAGCCCGGGCGGGCTGACACGCATCCACAGTGAAGGAGCACGGAAAACATCGACCAGCTCAAACCGGTTTTGCCTTCTTCAACAGGTTGTTGATTGATCAAACCTGGAGTTATTTTACAGAGACAGCCCTGTGTCAGCACAAGACGAGAACCCATCTCCAGGATGACCCTGGAACCAAGAATCTTCAGTCTGTGGAACTCAGAGAAGAGAAATGTTGCCACCAGAGCCCTTCATGAAGCAAGAAACCCTTCAATAAGGAAAACCTGGCTTCCAGCAGGGCGAGTAGCTTGTATGGACCGACTGGAGACTAGCCAGTCAGCTTCCAAGTTCAAAACTCCCCCAACCCTTTTGAGTTTTGCCCCAAACGCTGGATCAAGGGGAGAGACAGATGTGAGCCCTGCCCCTTGTCTCCTTGCACGTTGACCTCGCAAAAGACCTCCTCCGTCTCTCAAAAGCTGGCGACACAGTACTGGCTTCTATGTGTGCCTGGCAGTGAGCCTCTGCTCGGATCACGAAGGGAACTTACGGGCTGCGTGGCAAAGACGCTCTGCCACAATCTGCCACAATCTTAAAAACTGCCCAGACGGCAGATCTGACCACACGATGAACCCCTGTAAGGCAGAGGCCGACAGACTCCCAGCCCTCAAAACTGGACTACCGTAACGCATGCAAAAACCAGCTGAGCCACTTTGGTGCCAGAGCTGGTCAAAATCTCCTCCTGCTGAGTTGAAAAGCCTTCCTCACTAACCCGTTTCACTTACCAGGCTGCCATGAACCGCAACTGTGAGAAGTCCCACGTCAGCAGTATTTAGGGAGTGCTTTCTACGGGCACGGCCCTTGCTTCAAAGAACGAACGGTGACAACAAGCCTTTAAGGAAAAGGCTGTGGAATATATATACAGCTGGGTGAAGGTCAGAGAAGAGTCCAAGATGATACGAATCCTGCCTCTTGAGGGCAGAATAACAAAACAAGTCCACTTTCAAGACTCTTTCCCGAGTTTGCAGGGATGAGATGTGTATTCGCACAACACTTTCAGCAAAGTATCATTTCAATACCCTGCCTTCCTGCTGTCTGGGGGGATAAATGTTCTGTCGGTTACCTTACTTGCAGCCGAAAGCATCCCACCTGATATGTGATACGTTTAGTGCCGGACTCTCTGCATCAGCTCAGGTGGCAGGACCAGGAGCACCCGTGGTTGCAAGGAACTCGCCCCTCGAGGCGGGGTGGAACACTCCTTGAGCCTATTCCTGGTTGTGAGGTGATGAGCAGATCCACCAGGGAATCAGGGGTCTGCCTCACTGCGGGGTCATCACCAGCTACCGTCTCCCTCCTCCTCCACACCCACTGTCTTCTACACACAGCCTGAGGACGAAGCGAAGATGACTGAAGACTTCACAACAGAGAACTTTCAACCTCTAGTAGAGAAGCCACGCCGGGAGGAGATGAGGAATGAATCGCTTATCGTAACACAAGACTTAGCTTTAATGCATTTGATGGCGGTAAAGGAGAGAAACCACAGATACTTAATCAAGAGACCTTTTTCTTTCTTTCCTTTTTCTTTTTTTTTTTTTTTTTTAAACTAGAAAGGAGACATTAACAGGCCAAGGAGAAGGTGCTCTTTGCGCTTGGCGGGTGCTCAACGAATAATACGCTTAAACAAAGCTTTTGAGATTTGAGATAAACGTGTTAAAACAACCCCAAAATGAACACTTACACACTAGGCATTTCTCCTTTCGAGCACGTCCCCGTGGGGAACTCGAGTCGGTCATCAGAGGAACACAGAGCAATCTCTTAACTCCTCACTCAACCTACGCGGTTTTCTCTAGGGAGTCTGACAAATTAGGACAGCGGCTCAGCAGACGTTAGGCACAATCAGCGTTGATGCAATTCTATACATTGCTGTCTCCCAAGTCTCCTTCTCAGTTGCCTGGTTACAGAAACTTTATCAACAAACGTGAGACAAATGTAAACAAACACCAAACAAGGAAGTTTCGCCTTTGTGGGGGAGGAATGGAGATTTCTGTGTTTATTCAAGGAGGTCAGCAACCTCTTGCCCCCACGGCCCTAGGAGCCAACCAACCACCGGGAGAAACCTTTCTCTGGGTCACACAAAAGCTTTCTTTCACACCCTCTATCTACCCTGATGTTCACAAACAGAGGGACGGGAATTTCACCGTGTGATTTGTTTACACACTTTGACCGTGCTTTTGCCTTCATCCTCTCTGTGTCAGAAGGTGTTTCTAAAAGGAAGGAATCCCAAATTCAATGCTGGAAGTCTACAGGGACACAGGGTGTGGTACATGGACTTTTCATTTGCAATCGTTTCTGGGAATCTATCAGATCAGTGCTAGGGGAACACTTGTACTCCAGGTGAGAGATTCCCTGGTTAAGTTCTGAGGTTAAGGTATCAGAGCAGTGGTAGTGATTTCCCTGATTTACAGGGGTGAGGCAGTGCCTATTTTGTTTTGCTTATCCATGTTTTATATTATGTTCTGGCAACAGCTAATCCAAAGGTTCGAGTGTATATGTAGAAAGAACGTGTTCTTTCCACGAATAATGCTAGCTGGGGTCGCTAGCAGAAAGAGAGATCCAGGCTTGGGTGGGGAGAGGTTTATTTATAACACGCTACACGCCCGATGCATTTCATCCCTTTTGCCCAGGATAACTTTTTCTTTTTCTAATTTATTTATTTTATTTTTTGGCTGCGTTGGGTCTTCGTTGCTGCATGCGGGCTTTTCTCTAGTTGCGGCGAGCGGGGGCTACTCTTCGTTGCGGTGCGCGGGCTTCTCGTTGCAGTGGCTTCGCTTGCTGCGGAGCACCGGCTCTAGGCGCTGCGGGCTTCAGTGGTTGCATCACGCGGGCTCGGTAGTTGCGGCTCGCGGCTCTAGAGCGCAGGCTCAATAGTTGTGGCGCACGTGCTTAGCTGCTCCGCGGCACGTGGGATCTTCCCGGACCAGGGCTCAAACCCATGTCCCCTGCATTGGCAGGCGGATTCTTAACCACTGCGCCACCAGGGAAGCCCCAGGATAACCATTTTTCCAATGGGTAAATAATGTGGTCAAGAATCAGAATCGAGCCATTTGGTGTGCCTGCAAGGCCTGCCCATCGCACCCTTCTGGGCTGACCCTGAAAGAGCCCGTCCCAGAGGCCCACAGTTGGTTCACCCTGAGTCCTAGCACGTTTGTTTCTGGCAAGTGGGACCTGGGAATTGGCTTCCTTCTTGAAAAATCAAGTTGCAGAATATATACAACACGACACCAACTGTATAAAGCTTAAATGTGCGCACAACAAACTGTTACAGGTTGAATTCTGTCCCCTCAAATTCATATGTTGAAGTCCTCCTACCCCCCAGTACTCCTCAGAATGTGACGTTATTTGGAAAAGCGTTACTGCAGATGTAATTAGTTAAGATGAGGAATACCGGGAACAGGGGCTCACTGGAATACCGTGAGCCCCTAATCCAATATGACTGTGTCTCTACAAAAGGAGAAACCTGACAAATTTAGACAGAGAGGTACATGCACACAGGGAGAACGCCACGTGAAGGTGAAGGTACGGATCAGGGGATGATGCACCTACAAGCCAAGGAGAGCCAAAGACCGCCGGAAAGCACCAGAAGCTGGGAGAGGCTGGGACACACTCTATCACAGCCCTCAGAAGGAACCACGCCAGCTGACACCTTGCTTTCAGACTGCTGTCCTCCAGAACACAGAGACGATATATTTCTGTTTAAGCCACCCCACCAAATCACCCTACCCCCATATAAATACACCATATGTGTACACCAGCCCATAAATGCCCTCCCTGTGCTCGGGGCCACGAACCCCAAATCACCCCACCCCCATATATACACACCATATGTGTACACCAGCCCATAAATGCCCTCCCTGTGTTGGGGGCCCAGAACCCCAAATCACCCCACTCCCATATAAATACACCATATGTGTACACCAGCCCATAAATGCCCTCCCTGTGCTGGGGGCCCAGAACCCCAAATCACCCCACCCCCATATATATACCATATGTGTACACCAGTCCATAAATGCCCTTCCTGTGCTGGGGGCCCAGAACCCCAAATCACCCCACCCCCATATACATACCATATGTGTACACCAGCCCATAAATGCCCTTCCTGTGCTGGGGGCCAAGAACCCCAAATCACCCCCCCATATATATACACCATATGTGTACACCAGTCCATAAATGCCCTCCCTGTGCTCGGGGCCCAAAACCCCAAATCACCCCACCCCTATATATACACACCGTATGTGTACACCAGTCTATAAATGCCCTCCCTGTGCTCGGGGCCCAGAACCCCAAATCACCCCACCCCCATATATACACACCATATGTATACACCAGCCCATAAATGCCCTCCCTGTGCTGGGGGCCAAGAACCCCAAATCACCCCACCCCCAATATATACACACCATATGTGTACACCAGCCCATAAATGCCCTCCCTGTGCTCGGGGCCCAGAACCCCAAATCACCCCACCCCCATATATATACACCATATGTGTACACCAGCCCATAAATGCCCTCCCTGTGCTGGGGGCCAAGAGCCCCACATCACCCCACCCCCATATATACACACCATATGTATACACCAGCCCATAAATGCCCTCCCTGTGCTGGGGGCCCAGAACCCCAAATCACCCCCGCCCCTCACCATACCTATCCCAACTGCTCTTGATCTCAATTCCAATCTGATTTCACGTGAACAGAAACGTCAAGGGGAAGAAGAACATAACTGCCTCATCCCACCCCAGGAATGGGACGGCCCCAGAACCTTCTCCCCCCCCCAAATCCTCTGAACAAGAGTGTTCTGAGCTCTTCTTTTCTATGGCCTGGGTGTCCGACCAGTGAGTGGTCGCTCGCCGTGCACCTGGCACGTGGAAGGTGATTTCCTGCAGACAGGAAGCCGCCTCTTACCTGACTCCTGGAGGTACCGATACACCAGAAAGTTCACCTCGTCACTGGTTATGCTCATCTTAGCCTCACCTCACGGCGATGAGGTCTTTACGGAGCGGCAGCCACCTTCTGTGAGAACGCTGAGAGGAGAGAGTGGAAGAGAGTTTTGAAACACTGCCTGTATTTTTTTTTTTTTTACTGCATTCTTTTTGAGATGATTGAAAAATATAATACTCAGGATGTTGTACATGTGAAGGTAATTAATGCCTGAGCCGTGTTGTATTTTGTGGTTACATAAAGATTTTATAATTGTGTGTGTGTGTGTGTGTGTATAGACACATTCATACAGGTGAAAATTTTCCCAAAAAAGATGAGTTGGTGTATTTTATAATGCTGGGATGGACTCATATATATAAACCACTAATGGAGACAAACTCAGGGGCCACAGAAAATGAGAACACTGATTTTTTTTTTTTGATTTTTTTTTTTTTTTGGCGGTACACGGGCCTCTCACCGTCGTGGCCTCTCCCGTTGCGGAGCACAGGCTCCGGACGCGCAGGCCCGGCGGCCACGGCTCACGGGCCCAGCCGCTCCGCGGCACGTGGGATCCTCCCGGACCGGGGCACGAACCCGCGTCCCCTGCATCGGCAGGCGGACTCTCAACCGCTGCGCCACCAGGGAATCCCCCGCGTCGGCAGGCGGACTCTCAACCACTGCGCCACCGGGGAAGCCCGAGAACACTGATTTTTTTATTCACTAAAAACCCCGTGTGCGTTACGATCACAACGCAGTTGACAGGGAGCTTGAATGGAATCCTGCTGCGCAGGGGGACAGACGCGGCTGCCTTCGATGCCGCCCTTCCCTCGGCAGATGGGGAAGACAGCCGGGTAGGCCAGCAGGCACGTCGACATCCCCAGGCAGGGCGACCGTGTGGTCTGCAAAACACCTGTGGTTCTGAAGCAGAGATTAATCGTAACACCCTCCACTCACGAAAGTTCAGCGATGAACTTGACCGTCACTGAACCTATACGGCGCACGTGGCCCTGAGAAGGCAGAAACACATCAGTGCGGAGCTAAGTCAGCGTATGTGTCACCCTGACATGACTTCTACACAGAGGCCAGGCGTCAGGAAGCCAGCCCATGGACACAGAGAGAACCTACATCGTTTGTATTCTGCCACAGAACTGGCTGCATGAGTCTGGCCGAGACCGCAGTACCGGGAAGGCAGGTAGAAACCCGGGGGAAGCGTGAGGGGGTGATGAGAACTTCGGAAGCCTGTGTGTCTGAGGCAGACACGGAGAATGAGCCTTATTTTCTTCACAGTCCTAAGTCGGACCTAGGAGCGCCCTGGCCCAAAGAGGACAGAAGTCAATCAAACAGAACGCTTTTACCCACAGACAGAGCAGAATTCACACATGTGTCAGAGCACTCACTCCAAACGGCAGTGGCCAAGAAGGGCCACAGCTTCCTTCAATTATGTCATCAACACTGAACATTTCAGCCTGCTTGGGAACTGTCTTCAGAGCCCATGCCATATGTTTTCAGGCATCTTTACGGTGGCAAACCTTTCATTATTGAATTACAATTAAATTTCCATTTGTTTAGAAAAAGAGAAAAGGACAAAATGCACATCTCCAGTTGGGAGGATTTGAATTAAAGGTTGTCTGTCATAATGGACACACCCCACGACGGCCCCCCAGTGAGTCCCACCTGATACAATCCCCTCCCCTCCAGTGCGGGCAGGACCTATGACTCCCTTCTACCCCACAGAATATGTCAAAGGAGATGGATGCCACACCCTGGTTAGGTTATATGGCAAGGGTGACCAGATGTCACTCCTATAACTGTTACATTACATTGTAAAAGACTCTCACTGGACTAGAGAAAGACTCTCCTGCCGGCCTTCACATGAACCGCCCAGGGAACCAAGGGCGGTCTTTAGAAAGCTGTGCGCCTCAGTCCTACCACCACAAGAAAACTGAGTTCTGCCAACAGTGTGAGCTTGGAAGAAGACCCTTCCCTTCTCAGCTCTAAATAAGGACGCGGCCCAGCCACCACGTGGCTGCAGCCTCTCGAGACCCTGCGCAGAGGAGCCCTGCACGTGCCCAGTCTCCCGACCCTGGGAAACTGTGAGAGAATAAACGTGTTGTTTCCAGCTGCTGAATTTGTGGTCATTTGTTATGCAGCAGCAGATAACTGATACAGCCTCTTGGGGCACTCCAGTTTTCACTTTGTCGTCTTAACAAGGTTTTATTTGTAGTTACCAGAATTTTGTCATGCAAAAATACTTATCTCCTTCACTTAATTAGGTGGTATTTCTGTACTTCTGTAGACACTGGAAAGAAAATTTGACGGTCAAAATATAAATTTGTGCTGAGATGTCTGCTTGAACTCTGGGGAGTTCACCTATAAGATGGCATTAGGAAGATATTTGAGACTAAATAAAAAGCTATGAAATCAGAGCATATCCAAGTGAAAAAATAAAACATTATTCAAGGGACAGAACAAATAATAACAAAGATGTGTACGGCAGAATAGTGTAGCTCTGAAGAGACTCTGGATGATATTGAGTGGCAGTTAATGATGATGACTCAGTTCTCATGAGGAATTCAGTTTCAGGTTCTCTCTATGGTAAATGGTGGCGCCAGTGGGATGTGATTAGGTCATGAGGGCTGCACCCTCATGAATGGGTGAGTGTCCTTATAAAGAGAGACCCCAGAGAGTTCTCCCTCTTTCTGCCATGTAAGAACACACTGTTGCACGCTTACTAGACTACAGTATAGTGTAAACCTTACATGCAGAGAAGATGGTGGCATCTGGTCCTCACCAGATACCGCATCTGCTGGTGCCTTGATCTTGGACTTCCGGCCTCCAGAACTGTGAGAAATAAACGTTTGTTGTTTAGGCTGTCCAGTTTATGGTACTGTGTTACAGCAGCCTGAACGGACTCAGGCACCACCCCAACCCCCTTTTCTTTTACTGTCACTTTGAGTGCTTATAAACAGTGAGATCTAATCTGACCAACAGGGTCTCTCAGCCTCAGGGAGTCTGACTTGGGGCCGACGATTCTCTGTTACGAGAACACTCTGCGCACTGCAGGATGACCAGCAGCACCCCTGGCCTCTTCTCACTAGACGCCAGCACGACCTTCCCTCCATCATGCCCTACGGTTGTGAGGATCAAACACACCCCCAGACACTGCCAAATATCACAAATTGCTAAACTGCTGCTGGCTGAGAACAACTGTTACACAGGAAAACGAAGCATTTTGTGTTTGAAATGAATTCCATTTATCAAATTGTAAGAGAACGTGGAGCTAGCTCACAGACATTGCTCCATGAAGCGGCCGTGCTACTAAACAGGACCCTTTAAAATGCACCACAAGAGCCTGGCTTTTTCAAATAGTCTATGTAAAATCTTGCCACAAAATCACATTTTCATAAGGAAAGTACTGATTTTTGTCTTTCAGCATCCAGATCTTTCTTGTTTTCTAAGGAGAAGGTATTTGGATACATGTGGACGACACCCCTGCACCCAGAGCCTGGTTCACGTTCCCCACCCCGCAAGTGTCTGTAATATACATTAGAAGTGTCTGCACAAGCGTTAGCACAGGACTCTGGAGCAAGAGGACTTAAGATCCTCAAGAGACGGGGAATTATGGACGACTTTTGTTAGTCCGTTCCTCTGTTTTTCTTTATGCATCAGCCTTTTCCCCAACTAAGAAAATTTCTGTTTAAGCTCTCGCTCTCTGCTTTCTGATCCCAGATTCATCTTCTCTCTGACATTTTAAGTTAGGATCCAAGGATCAGAATGTTTTCCCCAATATGATGTTAACTTCTTAAAGGATTTTTGATTTGTAAACAGCAGAGGAAAGAAATCAAAAACCATCCCCGGCCTGCGATAGAACCAGGGATGTCATACCATTCGGTCGACAAGAGTGTCATGTGTTTTTGCTGACTGGTCCACCTCAACATAGGCACCCCTGGAGGTATTGTGGGTTCAGTTCCAGACCACAGCAATAAAGGTGAGTCACAGGATTTTTTTTTTTTTGGTTCCCCAGTGCATGTAAGAGTTAGGTTTACACTATGCTGTAGTCTACTAAGTGTGCAACAGTATTACGTCTAGAAAAAGCTATATACACTAATTAAAAAATTTACTGCTAACCAAAATCTGAGCCTTCGGTGAGCTGTAATCTTTTTGCAGTAACATCAAAAATCACTGATCACAGATCACCATAACAGATATAATAATAATGAAAAAGTCTGAAATGGTGCAAGAACTACCCTAATGTGACACAGAGACACAAAGTAGCAAATGCTGTTGGAAAAATGGCGCCAGTTGACTTGCTCACGGCAGGGCTGGCACCAACCTTCAATTTGTAAAAGACGCTATGTCTCCGAAGTACAACACGTGACATTTATGAGGTATGACTGTACACATATGAGGTACATGTATGTACACATATGATGAGGTATGCCTATACGTGTGTTAATTTTAAAAAACTGATCTAATAATTGGATCCAAGTCCCCCCACCAATAAAACACCTTCTTAAATTAAATGGTTTAAACTTCTTAAATGACTACTTCTTCTAAAACCTAACTAGTTCCAAAAAAAGGATTTACAGTGACTAGTGAACTGAAATGAGCATATATATTGTGAGACTATGCAATACACACAGGAGAACATTCTTTAAACTGACCATAAACCACAGCAACGTTCGATCCACTCCAACGCTTTGGGTTTGAATGCACCAGAACCAAGAGAAACCAACAGTCAACTGGTGTCTAACTGCGATACCTCTGAGCAACGTGCCTGAAGGTGGCTGCTGTCATTTTACTGGGTCAACGTCACTATTTCGACTCAAATGAGTAAAATGGCTGATCTTCACCTGGCAAAAACTACTGTTGTAGACAAATTTCGCCAAGATCTACATAAGGTTGGGAAAAAAAAGTTACCTATCCTCTTTTCTCCAAGACAAGAGCTCAATTTCCAGAGAGAGATGTTAGACTAAAATTACGGATTTTTAAAAATCAGGGACTTCCTGTATAATTTCATGTATAATAAATAAACGTGCTGGTATTACAGTGCTATTCAAAGTTCTGCTGGGGCTGGAAGACCTCTCAACCGAGGGTCTGGGGGTCCCTCCCCACGCCGCGTTTCTGGCGCGGGTGGCAGTGAGGACATTTCGCGCCACGCCTGCCATCTGACCGTCTGGGGCGCCGTTTTCTGAGGCAGCCCGTAAGCCAAGGCTGAGGAAGGGCGCCTTCCTCCTCTTCATTAGGAAACTGGGACTCCCGACTCTAAGGACACTGCTCATCAAAGCCCCCCTCGCTAACTCTGCTGAAAGGTGAGCCAGCTCTTAACGCGGGTGTGAAGTAGCAGCAGGAAAGGCGCCGAGTTCCTAGCCGGCGAGCTCGGCCCCCGGCACGCCATTCACTCGGGGACGGGCGCGGGCTTCTCTACCCCAGACACAGACAAGTGAAATTTACCTCAGTGGCTCAATTCCCAGGTCTGGTGTTTTGTTTTGTTTTTTTCAATTGTGTTAAAATATACACAACATATAATTTACCATCGTGACCACTTTCAAGTGCACAATCCGGCGGTGGCATTAAGGACATTCCTATTCTCGTGCAGCCACCCCCTACCTACCTCCACAACTTCTTCATCACCGCCAACGACCTCTGTCCCCAGTGAACACTAACTCCTCGTCCTCCCCTCCCCCAGGCCCTGGGAACCACTCTTCTGCCTCCTTTCTGTCTCTGTGACTCTGAAATGAGAGCCAAGGTTACATCTTGCAGGTGGGAAGGCGGTTTCTGTCAGTTCCGAGGCACCCTGCAACTGCAAATACTGGCACGGCCCCGACGCTCGCCAGGGACTTTCTTCAGTCACCGTCAGGGCCGGATGTTATTTCCTACAAACACCTCGTCCGAAAGAAACGCTCTGTGACGAGAAGAAGAGCCCACAGTGAGAAGCCGCCACTCCTCGCGTGCGATGGGCACGTGGGCCCCAGCCTCGTGTTTACTGAAACCCCGCTGCACATCGAAACACAGGCCAATGCTTCACCGTGCTTTTCCCGCACTTGAGATAAATGAGGTACAAAGGGATGACAGGAAAAATTACCGGGCACCTACGATATTCAAGGCAAGGTGATGGCAACAGCAGGCATGAAACAAACTTAGACGCAGGCGCGCGCGCACACACACGCGCACACACACACGCACACACGCGCACACACGCACGCGCACACACACACACACACAGCGCTTCCCTGAAGTGTTAGTAAGATGTCTATGCAAATAACGAAAAGCTCCTGTAGTTAAAGCCCCGCGCCTATAGCATCAGGTACTAACAGGGACGTCTGCAGGGTCCCAGGGAAGGCTAGGTCAGGGAAGAGGCAGAGGGTGAATCCTTGACTGACGGACACCAGATCTGGCGGAGAAGTATGAAAAAGGAAGGAAAGGAAGGAGGTGTGGGGGGTGGGGGCCGGGGATGCTGGGTAACCTTCAAGGACGTACCAAGTGCTCCCCGGGACCAGGGCGGGAAGATGGCCCTCTGTGCCATCACCGTGGAATGTGAGGTGGGGGAGAAGTTGGCCTGTGTCCTTCCTGCCAAGGACGATTTTTGTGGGCACAGGAGGTGGAGCTCGAAATGTTTGTACTGGTGGCAATAAAGCTGGGGTACACCAGGGTGATGGTTCCAATGTCCACGGACTTACTGGCTAGAGGTAAGGGAACTAACGTCCTGAGAGCCACAGAGGGGAGCACAAAACGTAGGACTCGGGGGCCTCGTGGCTCAGAGCCAGGCGGCCTGATTCCTAAATCGTACCTCCACCCCTTTCTAGCTGTGCCTTGCAGGGCGAGTCACGTGGCTGTTTTCCCTTCTCCACGTTGAAGATCGTGAGAGCCGTCACACCCGGCACAGGTGGTGAGGACGCAAAGCTTTTAACCAAACTCCCAGGCCAGGGCCCCGTGCACAGGAGAGAGGCAGGACGGCTACTACTCCCACTCGGCTACCTGTGAGAATCCCCCAAGCAAGGAGCCCCCGAAAGGGCCCGAGGAACACAGCACCCTTGCCAGAGTGATTCAGAGCTGGCGGCGGGCGACGCGTAAAGAGGCCAGCGGCAGGTCGAGAGCCCGTCCGAGAAAGCAGCTTCCTCCACACTCGGCCCGGCGCTTCCACCATGGAGACCCGGAGGGCCGGCTCTCACTTCAGCACCTCGCCGGTTTCCGGAGCGGCAGCCGTGGCCAGCTCCAGTCCCGACGACTCCCGTGGATGCCTTCCAACCTCCCCAGCTCTAGGACAAACGAGAGCTTTTTCAACACCGGCAGGTCCTCCTCGGCCTCCAAAAGAAGGAAAAAAATCAAAAAGGGCTCTTAATTACTGCAACCGTTGTTTATTCTCTTGCTTGACCCAGTTTTGATTCGAGGCACCTCCAGTTAGGTTGATTTGAGGTCTTTGGTGTCGTGACTGTGCAAAAAAAGAAATAACCGCCGTCACCGCGAGGTAAAGCTACACATTCCCTCACTGTTCTGCTTACAGAAGGAGGAAAAATTAGTGCGGACTGATGCCATCCCTGGAGCTCCCTCACTAAAGACGAGTATTCCAACATAAATAATAACTCGGGGCTAAATCCATCAGGAAGCCAAAGGGAAGATTATTTATCATTATTATTCATAGTAGTCCCCCTTCTCACGATTTAATTTCAAGGGGGCAAAAACTCCTATGACTCTCAGTCCTGTTCGCAAAATAGTTCAAAATTCAGTTGCAGGAGAAATGGTGTCTGAGGATTTCGTTGTACTGAGTGTGCACTGACAGTATTTAACACGCTCTCGTGCTCTGGGAAGGGAGAGGACTGCCCCCAAACAACAAAACCTTCACTGCTCGTTAATTACCTTAAAGGATATAATCACAAGAGAGCTACTTGAGAGCTGGCTCTGCGAGAGGAAAGACAGAAAGGGCAAGCGCTTTCCCTGCCGACAGGCGTGGGGCCCGGCTCGGAAACAGAGAAGTAAGCACGCGGGGATTAGAGGGCGGGGAGCGTGGTGCTCCGCTGCTATCACTGGTGGCAGAAGTTTCTCTTTTAACGGTCTGTCCCATTATGAAATGCTCTCTTAAAATCCTTTAAAGCGGGGACGGAAGAAAGTTTGTCTCATGTCTTGTCTCCGCTATTAGTCTGCTGGCTTTCACGCTGGAAGAATCCATCCCTTAAAAGTAACCTGGACGAGGCTCAGGGCGCTTTGGGACTTGATTCCATGCAGACTGAGGACCGAGGGCCAGAGCAGCTGGAAAATCTGCTAGAAATTACCTCATCGTAACAAGGCACTTTTCTTCTCTCCGCAATTCACAAATTCTCTGCTGACTGGAACGTAGTGGGTCTGACCTCCCCGCTTGCTTCATCCATAATGTTCTTCTCTCTTCAAACGGAAACTGAGTTTCCCAGTGATCAGTTTACGATGAAAAGTTTTAATTTACGCATCAACATTTACATATAAATCCTTCTGTACGATCTTGATGGGGAGCAGCTCTTTGTGGAGATGAAGCAGGCTTGTTTTATACACTGCATGCCTCTTCTTCCGGCATAACCGTAACAAAGCCGATACGTAGCCCCTGAAACTACTGAAAGCTATTTTGTTGTCCGATGACAGTACGAGTGTGATTCAGTAAATTAAGGCACTTACAGTTGGACCCCAGTTATAGGAGAACATATACACAGAAAAGATTGGGCGGGGGAACAGGAAAATGTTAACAGTGGTTTCATCTTTTTTTTTTTTAATAGACATATCTTCATTCACCAATGAGTATGTCTATTATTTTACAGTAAGAAAAAAAAAATCCCCCCAAAGGTAAGATTTTTCACTAATTTTACAGTTATATTTACCTACTTGGGAGTCAAATGGTCCAAAATTATAAATATAATCGAAGAACTATTATTTTTATTACCAGAGTTCACAGGCCTAGCAGTGGAATTGCCATTTAAATAGAAGAAGGAACTAGTTAGTGTAGTAAGATGCAGTCCTCAAAAGGATTTTCATGACGGGAGAAAATGTCCATGATACGGCGATACATGAAAAAAATAGGTTTCAAGATGGAATGTGCATGTTGCTAAATTTCATTTTGTACACACACACAAACGATACCCTCTAAAATATAAAAAATATAATAAAATACACCCATCTCTCCAGGGGTGGGATGATGCTGGAATTTTATCTGTGTATGTGTGCGTGGCCTTTCTGTAGTTTCCAAATTTTCTCCTATGAACGTGAACTGTTTTCATATGCATTAAAATGTAATTAAAATCTGGCAGTGTCTTCAGAAATCATCACTTTGAGAGCAACCCAGCTAAGTAGGAAATAAAGCCGCAGGGTTGAGAGAGCAGAGAGGAGGGAGTCTTCTTGGGTTACAAAAACAATGCTGCGCCTCACAAAATCGAAAACATCCCCTGGGTGAGGCATTCAGAAAGGGTCCTTTCTGTGCCCGGCTGCCCTTCTGCGTTAATTAACGGCTGGCTGGGGCCTTCCATCCCACCCCTGTGCGCAGAGCCATGAAGGATGCTGACGTGACAAGAGAGGCGTCCCGTCCTGGAGTTACCGCCAAGACCACGTGTGCATCTCCAAAGCGGCCACCGGGTCCTCTCGCAAACCCTCTGAGCCGCAAACCCTACCCACCCTACACTTCTCTGCCTGATCGGGAGGCAGACCCAGAAGGAAGCCTTCCTAAAAAACGTTCCACCCAGTAACAGCAAACCACTGCTAAGAAAGTCTGCATCACGGGGCCAGACGATGCCTGTGAGACCAATAGCACAGTTATCGTTTTACAGTCTTCTCCTCCACACAGTGAAATGCCAGTTCAGGTACCCAAGATTTCAAAGCAAAGTGCCTTGGGAGACACAGACAGCTGCTGCTTCCACGTAAGAGTAGTCTTCTGCCTTCTTTTTCTAATGACTTTGGTCTTGTAAACTAACGCTTCCGACTGATCTGTAAATTAACGTACAGATTTTAATTATCTCTAAGACCGAGAGGCTGGAATCGGATTCTTTACAATGTGCACTAGGCCCTCAGACAAATTTCAGGAGTGTGTACAGGCTGGTTATGAAACCTCTAAGACACTGTGATTTTCACCCACATACGCAGGATTTATTTGGGCCCTGAGGATTCCCTTTTCTGCAGCAGGTGGAGTCATAAGTGAGGTCATTTACTCATATAAGGTGACCTCCAAAGTTCTGAAAAATAAACCCTGTGGTTTTCTCCGTAGATATTAAGGCGGGCGATGCCTTGCCCTTGGAGGTAGCCCGCATCTCAAAAATCTTGGCTTTAAAGTGCATTTTGGGCTTCCCTGGTGGCGCAGCGGTTGCGCGTCCGCCCGCCGACGCGGGAGACACGGGTTCGCGCCCCGGTCCGGGAGGATCCCACGTGCCGCGGAGCGGCCGGGCCCGCGAGCCGTGGCCGCCGAGCCTGCGCGTCCGGAGCCTGCGCTCCGCGGCGGGAGAGGAGGCCACGACGATCCCACGTGCCGCGGAGCAGCGGCGGGGCCCGTGAGCCGCGGCCGCTGCGCCTGCTCCGGAGCCTGCGCTCCGCGGCGGGAGAGGAGGCCACGACAGTGAGAGGCCCGCGGACCGCAAAAAAAAACAAACAACAACAAAAAACAAACAAACAAACAAAAAACGTATTTTGATGCTTCAATTTAAATGGATGACAACAACAACAAAAAGTTTTAAAAGAAAAATACTTAAAGCATCATGAACCCAAGTATCTGCTGAGAGTTCAATAAGCCTCATGTTATGTCAGCAAACGCGGGAACTCAAGTCTTGTCGTCAAGTGCTCGGCATCTTAAGCTTCCACAGCCACAAAACCGTTAAGGTTAAAACACAAAACGAAGTGGCGACAGCAGCGGTGAGTCGGGTTCGTCAATCTCAGCGCTCCGGGCTTTCGGGACCACATAACCTCTGGGAGGGGCCGCCCTGGGCACCGCAGGACGCTGAGCAGCATGCCTGGCCTCCGCCCGCTAGATGCCAGGGGCGCCCAACCTCCCTGGAAAACGTCTCCAGGCGTGATCACACGTCCCCCGGGGAGCGGGCGGGGAACTGCCCAGCACTGAGACCATCTGAGTGGGGGCGGTGACACAAGGCCAGAGCCGCTCTTCACACGGAAGGCCCTCCAATCCCTAAAAGTCTTGATTCCCTGAGGATCTGCGGTGCTTTTCGCCGAGCAACCACAACTTGGACGCCGTCCTAAGCGCGCCACGGACCTTGCAGAGCCGCACCTCGGATGTCCTCCGACTCAGAGGCTGCAGTCAGAAGAGGGAGAAATGAAACAGGTGCGTTCCTCTAGGTCAAGGTGGGCACACTGTGGCCCACAGGCCAATTCCCACCTGCAGCTGCATATTCCGCAAGGATCGTGAGTAAGCTATCGATAGCTTTTACATTTTTAAATGGCCGAAAAGAAATCAAAACAATGCTATTTTGCCCCCCGTGAAACTGACATGGCGTCCAAACTCCAGCGCCCGTCAGGGAAGTGCTGTTGGCACTCAGCCGCACGCGTTCATCTGTGTAAGATCGGTAGCTGCTCTCACGCGACAAGGGCAGAACCGAGCGGCCGCAACACTGACCCGCTGGCCCGCCAAGCCTCAACTATCTACTCTCTAGCCCTTGACAGAAAAGGTCTGCCCAGCTCGCTCTCCTGAAGATTTTCCCCTTTCTACACCAGCGCACACCTGCCTTGTCGCCTCCCAGCCTGAAGTCTTCCTGTCCGAGAACCTGAAGGTGAGGCCCCCAAATGGGGTTGCTCCTGGTGAACACACCAACCCCTGTGACGTGAAGAGCCAAGGAAACGCCGCAGCCACGGTCTGCTGTGAATGGCTCTCAAAGGAGGCGCCTGCTGAAACCAGGTGAGTCTCAGGGCAAGAGATAGCAGCCCTCACTTTCTGACGCACAGCACCCAACACCGAGAGGAAGGGCGTGTGGTTTATACAGATGACTCCCGAGCTCGTGGATGCACCACGGGTACTGTGGGAGGTAAGCTACGGCGTGCCATTTCCCAGCACGATCCCAGACGACCGCCTGCATGTATAAACTGCGCAAGGAGTTAAAAAGGCTACAAAAATTTCCGGAGTCATCTATAAAGCCAAACACCAATGCCTCACACACAGCAGGGAGTCAGCGTGTGCTCAATGCAATTCAATTCAAGCAAAGCTTACGTTCCCCAAATACTGAACTAATTCACAATCGAAACACTGCTGAGCAACAGACCTCCCCTCTCTCCTCTTCCCTCTGACATTCAAAATACGGTTCAACTGCATTTCAAAAAACACCGACTGGGGCTTCCCTGGTGGCGCAGTGGTTGCGCGTCCGCCTGCCGATGCAGGGGAACCGGGTTCGCGCCCCGGTCCGGGAGGATCCCGCGTGCCGCGGAGCGGCTGGGCCCGTGAGCCGTGGCCGCTGAGCCTGC
>NC_041220.1:153018274-153027985 GCF_002837175.3 Physeter macrocephalus | reverse complement strand
GAGCCCGTGCTCCGCAAAGGGAGAGGCCACAGCAGAGGGAGGCCCGCGTACCACAAAAAAAAAAAAAAAAAAAAAAAACACTGACTGATGGCGCAGCCACTTTGGAAAAGTTGGACCGTTCTTCAACATGTTAAACAGAGTTACCATAACACCCTAGCCATTTTACTGCCAGGTATATACCCGAGAGGCATGAAGGTATACATCCACACAAAACTGGTACACGAATGCTCAGGGCAGCATTATTCATAACCTCTCAATAAAAGTAAATACAACTCAAATGTCCGGCAACTGATGAATGGATACACACAATGTGGTACATCCATACAACGGAATATTATTTGGCCATAAAAAGGAATCATGTTACAACATGGATGTCAACATCTGATGTCACAGACTCAATTAACCTTTTATAATTTTTTATTTTTTTAAAACAAACTACACTTTTCAAATATTTAAGTAAAATATTGAAATTCTAATACAGTTGAACCTTTAACAACATGGGGGTTAGGGGGACTGGCCCCTGTGCAGTTGAAAACCCACTTATACCTTTACAGTCGGCCCTCTGTGTCCATGATTCCTCGTCTGCGGATTCAACCACGGACTGTATACAGCAGTCCACGGTTTATTGAAAAAAATCCATGTATAAGTGGACCCGTGAAGTTCAAACCCAGTCAAGGGTCAGCTGTACATATTTACCTTGTTACATATTTGGCTTTAAACAAAAATACTTCAATAAGATTCTTTTTTTTTTAACATCTTTATTGGATTATAATTGCTTTACCATGGTGTGTTGGTTTCTGCTTTATAACAAAGGGAATCGGCTATACATATACATATATGTCCACATATCTCCTCCCTCTTGGGTCTCCCCTCCCACCCTCCCTATCCCACCCCTCTAAGATTCTTACTTTGGTTAAATCTGGGTCTATCATTTTAGTTCTGATTGGTTCCTTTAAAACAATAAAGCAAAAATCTTCCCCAAATTTCCATCTTGATGTTTTAAAAATTACAAAAGTTCTATCAGTTTTTTAATTTAAAAAAATTAAAGAAAGAACCAGAAAACACAAAACAGTAAATGATACAATCCAACCCTAAAATCCCATCTACCAAAAGATAACAACACATTTTCTTGGTAGCGGATGGGGAGGGGAGCCATCAGTTTTAGTCTGGGATGTGGCTTCAACTCTTGAATTTTTTTTTTTTTTTTTTTGGCCATGCGGCTTGCAGGATCTTAGTTCCCCAACCAGGGATCAAACCCATGCCCCCTGTAATGGAAGTGTGAAGTCCCAACAACCACTGGACCACCACCAGGGAACTCCCTGGGCTTCAACTCTTGATGCCTGTGCATCTACGATGGTTTGGTCTGCTCTTCTGGATACCTTATCCTCTCACTAGATCTATAAATAGTAAGCTACATGTTTTTCTAAGAAGTTTCAAGGTTAAGTAGTAAATCAATTTGCAGACAGACACAAATCATATTAAGAAACTAATAAAGCACAGCATTAAGATACAGGGGCCAACTAAGATCTAGACTCATGTGCCCAATTATAATTAATTTTTTGCAGCTTAATTTTAATTCACAGTGTTGACAAGAGGGAATGATAATGATTTTAGAAAGTGTCATCTGCTTCCAGTAAGACACAGAAAAGTTTATAATAGCTGGTTCAGTATCCACAATTCTTAGAAGGCAATAAAAGGCCAATCTGTCATGTAGAATGGACTAAATAGCCCATCATTATTTAATGATGCTCTATCTACTACCTTCAACTTCAGCAAGGAGAAAGACCTCAGAGTCCTTCTAAAGAAAGCATTTTAAAACAGAAGGTGTTCAGTTTTGGCACACGCAGCTCTGCTTCAAACGAATTTCAGGTAAAAGACAAAGATCAACGGCAGGCGTTTGTTTACCTTTAGGCTGACTTCATGTGTAGACCTTTGAACCAGTGGGCTCCCCAGCATCCGATCACATAAAACGCCAAGTGCCTGCTGGGACCTGCCTGGTGAGAAACAGAGAGATTTGAACAACAACAACAACAATAACAACAAAAAAAATCACCTTAAAATTCTTTGGGAATTGTTCACCTTTGATCTGTCCTATTCTTGTTTTCTTTTTTCATGCCAACTCAAACTTAACACATTTTACTGTTTCATAATCTCTGTCTTAAAACTTTAACACAAACGATACAGTTTTATTTGCAATGTGGAAAAGGAGAAATTAAAACGGCCAGTCAGTATTATGGTACATGTAGAGATTTGTAAGGAAAAGGTCTCAAAGTAAATAAAATTGATTTTAGCTCAGATATTGTTCCTGCTATCATTCAATGATAATTAATGCCCACTTGCAATATCTTTGTTTAGGGACCGTATCACATACAACCGATAAATTAAACTGTACACACCCTTAAGAGAAGAAAAGATGCTCCAGACATCTTTTCTGACATTACAGACATTGCTTGGGCAAATGTTTACAATAATCACGGCATGCATGTTTGTGTGCAGATATCCACTCTTTTATGTGCTCAAAAAAAACACAGAAACATTAGAATCTTTTTTTCCTTTTTTGGCTTCCCTAAAATAAAGCGAAAGCAAGCACTGACTCTCAACTTTCACATTATTGTTGTCCTACATTTCCATTTCACAGGGGTTCCACTGGCATGGATTTCTGAAGAAGCCAGGGGTATATCTCGTAAGATAATCCTTCATATCAAAAACTCATTTTTATTTTTCAGTCAGTATAAACAGTAAGCAGTCAACCAGGATCTACTTAATGATGTTTACCTTCTTCCTCATAAACTGTCTTCAGTTGTGAGTGAATCCAGTCTCCTACGGGGTTTAAATTATCTACAAGCTCAAGAACTAAGGAAATTAAATGCCTGTCGTTTTTCTCCAAATTCCTGTTCAATAGTCTTAAGTGATAATAAAAAGGTGCCAGGTTTAACATAATTCAAATCCACAAGTGAGGCTATGAATGAAGAAGGTGTTTCTTATTAGTGAATTTATACAGAACCTCTTGAAATGTTTTAAGGAAATTCAAGTAAATTACTCCCACTGAGTCATGTTTATAGTTACGCTGTTCCAAGAAAGGAGATTAAAAGGATTCTACAAGCAGGTTCATAGGCCCTTAAGTTTCATTACAGTACATTTTTAAACAACATAAGGATATATCAGATAAAACCAGGACAAATGAAAAAATCTACCACTGAAGGAAAATAATATGACTTAAACAAAATTCCTCTATAGCTCTTTGAAGCAGGCACAAGGGAATACTGACTTTGCTTGTAAGATAAAAATACATTTCATTATGAAAAAAATTCGGTAGTGGAGATGAAATAGGACGACGCTCCTTACAGTAACCCGAAGCAGACAGCAAATTATTTTCAGGATTGGGTTGTAAACCCAAAAGAGCCTTACGATGAAACTGCTAAATACCATGAAGTACCAAAATATAAGCAGATGTCACCACAATAAGGCCCAAACTGCTTGAAAATTGAAACATTAAAATCCATAATAATTCAATTAAGTAATTAATATATAAACAGCTCTCATTACAAGCTGTTCAGGAAAAAGCTTTAGTATCAAATTCCTATTCTCTGGCCCAAAACAGATGGTAACTCACAAATTGAAGGTTATCTTTGATATAAGTTGTTGAATTCAGTACATGTAATTAACATCATCTGTGTGTTATAAACACAAAAAATGTGAAATATGACTGGTTAATAACATTCTGGTTATGCAACATGTCAAAATTAATTAGTTTATTACTAGAAATAATATGCTAAAGTCAGAAACCTGAATTTCCAATCCCTGGTCAGTCCTGATTTTCCTATCATTAACGCCTAAATAGAACCACTATCAATAAACAGTGCTGGCAAAAATTTGCGTGCCGAAAAACAGTCGTGTGAAACGCAAATGAGTTTTTAAAAAATATTTATTTATTTATTTGGCTGCACCAGGTCTTAGTGGTGGCACACGGGATCTTCGTCGTGGCGTGCAGGATCTTCGCGGCAGCGGGCGGAATCTTTAGTCACGGCATGCAAACTCTTAGTTGCAGCATGTGGGATCTAGTTCCCTGACCAGGGATTGAACCCAGGCCCCCTGCACTGGGACCACGGAGTCTTAGCCACTGGACCACCAGGGAAGTCCGCACCCCACCCCCCGGCCACTTTTTTTAAGTCTTTATTGAATTTGTTACAATATTGCTTCTGTTTTATGTTTTGGTTTTTTTGGCTGAGAGGCACGAGGGATCTCAGCTCCCCGACCAGGGATCGAACCCGCACCCCCTGCACTGGAAGGCGAAGTCTTAACCACTGGGCCGCCAGGGAAGTCTGAAACGCAAATGATTTTAACAAATGCAATATATTCTTTACTCTCAAAGGTAGTAATAAATATTAAAAAAAAGGACTCATTTTCTGGTTGCTGTCAGTTCTTGGCATGGGATGGTGCAGACAATGACTAACAGTCCTTCCACACAGGGGGCGTAAAGCCTTCAGGATATTCACAGCGCTGTGCAATCATCCCCGATGTCAAGTCTCAAAACATTTACATCACCCCGAAAGGAAACCGCGGGCCCATTAAGTGGTCAGTCCTCAATCCCCCTCCCCCCTCCCCCAGCCCAGGCAACCACCAGCCTGCTTTCTGCCTCTGCAGATTTGCCTGTTCTGGACATTTCATATAAATGGAATCACACAGTACTTCCTTTGTGTCCGGCTTCTTTCACTTAGCATAATCTTTTCAAGGTTCACCCACAATGTAGCATGTATCAGTACTTCATTCCTTTGTATGGCTGAATACTATTCTGTTGGAGTGCATGGACTACCTTTTGTTTACCTTTCCATCCACCAGTTGATGGGCATTTATTTGGCTACTGTGAATACTGCTGTTAGCAACACTGATGTCCAGGAATGTGTCTGAGCCCCTGTTTTCCATCCCTTGGGTATGTATTGTTCTACCTCATTGTGCCAGAGACAAGGAATAGTGCAGTGTCGCTCTCCTGGGGGCAAACCAAATTACTCTTCCACTCAGAAGCTTTGCAAAGTCTATCAGGGCAACCAGAGGTGCTGGATTGGTTTTTGTTTTGCCGGCAGGCCTGGCTATCATTCTAAATCCTTCTCCCTCCCCTGAGGTAGTTTAGCTCCAAAGTTTTGAGTTGGGAATTGCTTGCACTTCTGGCTTCTCAGGACCCCTTGAGCTGACTCTGGCTATCCAGGTACCTTCTCACACTGATATCTGATATGGATCCGCGTTATGTAACCCCTAATAGAAGCATGGAACTATCATGGTCTGTCCTATTTTAACACAGTGGTTTTCAACCAGGCATGGCTGTGCTCTCTGCCCCAGGGGACGGTAGGATATTAGACAATGTCTGGAGACATCTTTCGGTCGTCCCAAATGGAGGAGGGGAGCTACTGGTGCCTAGTGGGTAGAGACCAGGAATAGCGCTAAGCATCTACAACTCACAGAACAGCCTCCCTGCACGGAAGACTGATCAGCCCCCAAATGCCAATAATGCCAAGAAACTTTATTTTAACAGGACAGATTTTAGACTCACTAAGTTCATCTCTTTATGACTTCTGACTGATTCTTACTGTGAAATATTAGAAGGTGAAGTAACAGTTTCACACAGGGCTTAGATTCAAAAAGAATTATCCAGGGGATATTTTCATAGATTGTCATAATGCTTCCTTCTTGGTTGCCCAAATCTGTGGAACAAAATGAATAGTCCATATGGCTCACTAAGTGAAAATTCAGGATAAACCTACATTTTTATTGATCATAAAGGAAATGCTTAACTATATACATATTGATTATATCTCCTGATAAAAATGAATCAAATGTGTACAACTAAATTCCTTTAACTGCTGGTGGAGAGGTCAGCATGCAGCAGAACGGAGGCCTGCAGCCAGCAGCCAGCACCATACGCCAGCCACATGAGAGCCACCATCGCACTGGATCATCCAGTACCAATCAAGTGCCTGCAGCTCCGGTTGATGTCTTGACTGCAACTTCAAAGAGACCTCTACCAGAACCACCCTACTAAGTCACCACAGCATTCCTGACCCTCAGAATCTAACAAACCATGAAGGACAGGTGGGAAAGATACCTGGGGGCAGCAGGCCTTTTCAGCAATTGCCTCTACATCATCATCCATAGAATGGGGGCAATGACATGCACGGCTGCTGCCAGGAAAGCCTAGAACCACAGGAACTTGGAAGCCAAGCAAATGGAGCTTTCAAAGAAGTAGGAGGAGAGTTTGCCAAAGCATGTTCTTCAGAATGATGTTTTCCAGGTTGTTAGTATATGTTTAGTATCACCACATGAAAAACAGTTCTGTGATCCAATTTTCCACGTTCAATAGGATTGGTAACCCTGGGTTAAAGTTATTGAAAAACAATAAAAAGGAGCACCTAAATACATAAAACAAATACTAACAGACATAAAGGGAGAAATTGATGGGAATACAATAATAGTAAGAGACTTAAAACACCACAATGATATCAATGGACAGATCTTCCAGACAGAAAATCAATAAGGCAACAGAGATCCTAAAAGACACAACAGAACAATTAGACAAAAATTGATATTTTCAGGACGTTACATCCAAAAAAAAACCCAGAATACACGTTCTTTTCAAGTGCACATGGAACATTCTCTAGGACAGACCACATACTAGGACACAAAACAAGCCTCAACAAATTTAAGGTGAATAGAAGTTATTTCAAGCATCTTTTCTGACCACAACAGCATGAAACTAGAATTGAACCACAGAAACAGAAATGAGGGAAAAACGATTACATGGAGACTAAACATGCTACTAAAAAAACCAATGGGTCAACGATGAAATCAAAGAGGAAATTTAAAAATACCTTGTGACAAATGACAATGAAAACACAACCATACAAAATCTTTGGGATGCTGCAAAAGAAATCCCAAGAGGGGAAGTTCATAGAAATACAGGCCTTCCTCAAAAAGTAAGGAAAAAATCTCAGATAAACAACCTGACTTACCACCTACAAGAATTAGAAAAAGAAGAACAAACAAAACCTAAAGTCAGCAGAAAGAAGGAAATAATAAAGATCAGAGAGGAAAGAAATAAAATAGAGTTTTATAAAACAATGGAAAAACTCAATAAAACCGAAAACTGGTTTTTTGAAAGGGTAAACAAAAATCAACAAACCTCTGGCCAGGCTCACCAAGAAAAAAAAAGAGAGGACCCAAATAAAATAAGAAATGAGAGAGGAGAAAAAACATCTGATATTGTAGAAATTTAAAAAAACCACAAGAGAACACTATGAACAGTTATATGCCAACAAACTGGACAACCCTAGAAGAAATGGACAAGTCTCTAGAAACATACAGCCCACCAAAACTAAATCAAGAAGAAATAGATATTTTTACAGACCAGTCACCAGAAGTGAAATAGAACCTATAATTTAAAAAAAGTTCCCTGCAAACAAATTCCAGGACCGAATGGCTTCACTGGGGAATTCTACCCAACAAACAAAGAAAAACTTATACCGATCTTTTTCAAACTCTTTCAGGAGGATGAAGAGGAAGAAACACTCCCGAAGACATTCTATGAAGTCACCATCACCCTGATACCAAAACCAGACAAAGACACTACCAAAAAAGAAAATTACAGGCCAGTATCTTCGATGAATACGGATGCAAAAATTCTCAACAAAATATTAGCAAACCGAATTCAACAGCACATAAAAAAAAATCATACCCCATAATCAAGGTGGATTGATTCCAGGGTCACAAGGACGGTTCAACATATACAAATCAATCAGTGTGATACATCACATCAAGAAAAGACAAAAACCACATGATCATCTCTATAGATGCAGAAATAAGCATTTGACAAAATTCAACATCCATTCATGATAAAAACCCTTACCAAAGTGGGTACAGAGGGAACATATCAACATAATAAAAGCTATTTATGACAAACCCACAGACAACATAATATTCAACGGTGAAAAGCTGAAAGTCTTTCTGCTAGTATCTGTAACAAGGGAAAAAAGAATAAAAGGTATCCAAATTGCAAGGGAAGAGATTAAATTATCATTATATGCAAATGACATGATATTATATATAGAAAACCCTAAAGGCTCCATGCAAAAACTACTAGAACTGATAAACGAATTCAGCAAGGTAGCAGGATACAAGATTAACATACAGAAATCTGTTGCACTTCTTTTACACTAACAATGAAATATCAGAAAGGGAAAGTAAAAAAAAAAGAAATAAATAAAAAGAAACCAAAAAAACAATAAACAATCCCTTTTAAATCACTTCAAAAAAAATATTTAGGAATAAACCTGATCCAGTAGGTGAAAGACTTATATGCTGAGAACTATAAAACAATGACAAAGGAAATTGAAGATGATTCCAAGAAATGGAAAGACATCCCATGCTCTTGGATTGGAAGAATTAATATTGTTAAAATGGCAATACTACAGATTACCCAAAGCAATACTATGGATTACTACACAAAGCAACACTAAAGAATACTACGCAAAGCAATCTACCGATTTAATGTGATCCCTATAAAAGTACCCATGACATTTCTCACAGAAGTACAACACATAATCCAAAAATTTATATGCAACCGTAATAGACCCAGAATTGCCAAAGCAATCCTGAGGAAAAAAAAAAAAAAAAAAAAAAAAACAAAGGAGGAGACAGAACCCTCCCAGACTTTAGGCAATACTACAAAGCTTCAGTAATCAAAACAGTGTGGTATTGATACAAAAACAGACATATGGATCAATGGAACAGAACTGAGAGCCCAGAAATAAACCCACACAGCTACGGTCAATTAATCTTCAACAAAAAAGTGGCAAGAATATACAATGGAGAAAAGACAGTCTCTTCAGCAAGTGGTGCTGGGAAAGTTGGACAGCCACATGTAAACCAAGAAAGTCAGAACACACCATCACACCATACACAAAAATAAACTCAAAATGCCTTAAAGACTTATAAATATACGACACGATACCATAAAAGTCCTAAAAGAGAGCACAGGCAAAAAATTCTCTGACATAAATCATACCAGTGTTGCCTTAGGTCAGTCTCCCAAGGCAATAGAAATAAAAACAAAAATAAACAAATGGGACCTACTCAAACTTATAAGCTTTTGCACAGCAAAGGAAACCATAAACAAAGCAAAAAGACAACCCATGGGCTGGGAGAAAATATCTGCAAATGACGCGACTGGCAAGGGTTTAATTTCCAAAATATACAAACAGCTCATACACCTCAATAAAAAAAAACCACAACTCCATCAAAAAATGGGTGGAAGACCTAAACAGACATTTCTCCGAAGAAGACATACAGATGGCCAATAAGCAAAAAGATGCTCAACATTGCTAATTATTAGACAAATTCAAATCAAAACTATAACGAGGTATCACCTCACAGAGATCAGGATGGCCATCATTAAAATGTCTACAAATAATGAATGCTGGCAAGGGTGTGGAGAAAAGGGAATCCCCCCTACACTGTTGGTGGGAATGTAAATTGGTGTGGCCACTATGGAAAACAGTATGAAGATTCCTTGAAAAACTAAAAATGGAGTTACCACATGATCCAGCAATCCTACTCCTGGGCATGTATCTGCAGAAAATGCTAATTTTCAAAAAGATAAATGCAACCCCATGTTCATAGCAGCACTATCTACAATAGCCAAGACATGGAAGCAACCTAAGTGTC
>NC_041220.1:152970945-153018055 GCF_002837175.3 Physeter macrocephalus | reverse complement strand
GTATGTATATATATATATATATATATATATATATATATATATATAATGGAATATTACTCAGACATAAAAAAGAATGAAATAATGCTATTTACAACAACATGGATGGACCTAGAGATTATCATACGAAGTAAAGTAAGTCAGACAGAGGAAGACAAATATCATAAACCACTTACACGTGGAATCTAAACTATGATACAAATGAACTTATTTACAAAACAGAAACAGACTCACAGACGTAGAAAACAAACTTATGGTTACCAAAGGGGATTTGGCAGGTGCAGGGTTCAGGGGGAGATAAGTTAGGACTTTGTGATTAGCAAATACACATTACTATATATAAAACAGATAAACAACAAAGTCCTTCTACAAAGTACAGGGAACTATATTCAATGCCTTGTGATAAACTATAATGGAAAAGAAAAAGAACAATAAAAATAGTTTACACATAATTGCATCTGTTATCCGCCTGGCTCTGTTCTAAGTGCTTTAAGTTATGTAATCCTTTTAATAAACAATGAAAGAATCCTTCCTACCAGAATCTCACAATGTGTTTTTAATGATATATCCAGGAACCACCACTAACGGTGTCATACCAGGGGTTCACATACACTAAATTATCTCTCTCCTGTTACGATTTTCTCATGGCTCTGAGCTGTAGGCAGCAGAAATTCTGTGAACCACCTTCCTCATCTGGCTCCTCCATGTACCCAGGTATCCACCTAGTTAATGACACTCCATGTACAATATGCTATGGTTTGCCCAACTCTCCCATATTTCCGACTTTTCAGAAATATGCTGAAATTTTAAAGACAACTTTCTGATTGACTTTGAATACATCAGTTGCTAGACAGTCCAATAAAGGGAGGTTCTGCTGCTGGAAGACTGTAGGTTCTCCAAGAGAATATAAAACCAACGTGCATTTCTTTAGACTCTGGAAGCTTGAAATCTAAAGATGACAGTACTTGACGAAAAGGAATGCAAGCGTGCCAAGTTGGTAATGACTTACAAAAATAAATGTTACTTTTAATATCATAATAGTGTCAAGAAGTAGGACACTTCTAGATGAGCCTTTATACATTGGGAATTAAAATCAGGCCATCATCCTCATTTCTCTTTTCACTCACTGAACTAGGAAAATGGGTACTGTGAGGTGAAAGGTCACAGTGCCTTAATCATCTCATTTCTTATCATCTCATCTTTTTAAAAAAAATCTATTTTTGGAATACCCTTTATTTAGGTGGATTATTTATTTTTTTGCCACTATGGTAAGAGTGTACCCTTCTCTGTTTATGTGTAAACTCGAAGAGACAACACTAAAGGGATCTCTTCTCTGTTAAAGTTCTATTGATGACACAGAAAAAATGTTTTGAATTTTTTCTCAATGATAAATACTAATTTTGTGCATAAATTCCAAAGGCCTAACCTCTAATATTCTTTAAGAATAAGCATATACACCATAAAAACAACAGAAAGCTATAAATTAAAACCAAGTAACATCCTAAAAGATCTTCCTTTTAAAAAGCCTGCATGGTTGGGCTTCCCTGGTGGCACAGTGGTTAAGAATCCGCCTGCCAATGCAGGGGACACGGGTTCAAGCCCTGGTCCGGGAAGATCCCACATGCTGCGGAGCAACTAAGCCCGTGTGCCACAACTACTGAGCCCGCATGCCATGCTACTGAAGCCCACGTGCACAGAACCTGTGCTCCACAAGAAGCCCGCGCACCGCAACGAAGAGTAGCCCCCGCTTGCCGCAACTAGAGAAAAGCCCTCGCGCAGCGATGAAGACCCAACACAGCCAAAAATAAATAAATTAAACAAAAATTAAAAAAAAAAAATCAGTAGCCCTGAAAAATTATTTTAAAAAACGTCTCAGGCTTCCCTGGTGGCGCAGTGGTTGAGAGTCCGCCTGCCGATGCAAGGGACACAGGTTCGTGCCCCGGTCCGGGAAGATCCCACATGTCGTAGAGCGGCTGGGCCCGTGAGCCATGGCCGCTGAGCCTGCGTGTCCGGAGCCTGTGCTCTGCAGCGCGAGAGGCCACAACAGTGAGAGGCCCGCGTACCGCAAAAAAAAAAAAAAAAAACTAACTAAAAATAAAAGTCTCCATAGTTAAATGGTAATATGTGTTGTCCGATGCCTAAAAAAAATGTAGAGTTTGAATGTTTTTTGGAAGTAACATTTCAGTACTGTTATCTGTAGACGATAATCTTGGGTGTGCCATCAACTCTCCTTTCCTGTGCATTAATGTGTCAACAGATCATTACTGTACGAAACGTGAGAAAGGTTTTGGTAAAGTTTTTGACCTATATTTGAGATGGGGAAATGGTTACTACTGCAGCACGCCCATAAAGCTGGCAGTTACCCAGACAGTTACTGATGAAACCTCATTCACAAGCTAATGATGTGGACACACTCTGCGCACGACCAGGGCGGGGGTCTGAGAACGTTCTGGGGAACCCAACTCTCTGTGGTCCAAGGAGGCAAAAGAAAACTTACAGTCACGCAAAGATTATAAACGCTGATTTTTATCTTCGTTTCCCAAAGTAGACTGTGTTCATTTTAGTGCTCGTTTCTAAAACAGTAGCTCTTAAAGATGACAATGTGATATTTAAAGCAAAGATTTCAAGATCAAATCTGTTGGAAAATTCTAGGTTTGAAAAAGGTAAAATAGATCCGAGAAGCTAAACAAACCCCACGCAGGATAAACACCAGTGAAAACCCCAAGAAAGCACAATTTCCTGAAAATCAGCAACAAAAGAAACTCTTAAAAGCAGCCAGAGGGGGGAAAAAATTACATCCAGAGGAAAAAGATAAACAAATCCCACAAACCTGTTGTCTTCTGGCTTGCATTATTCCGGACAACGGAACAAAACCTTCCAAGGGCTGAAAGAATATGTCAACCTAAAATTCTACACTCACATGAAACATCTTTCAAAACACGAAGGCAAAGTAAAGAATTTTCAAAACAAACAACAAATGCAGACAGAATTCACTGCTAGGAGATCTGCACCACAGGAAATATTAATGCAAGTTCTTTAAGAAGAATTATCTCAGATGGAAATTTGGATTTATGCAAAGGAACGGTGACAGAAATGGTAACTATTGGGGTGAATATAAAAATATTTTCTTCTCATTTTCAAGTTTCTTTTACATATAAATGCTTAATGCAAAATAACCACGTACTGTAGCATTTTAAACATATTATGAAACATGTATGGCAACAGAAGCACAAAGAACTAGGTATAGAAGGCACACAGAAACAGATTGTTGTAAGTTTCTTAGACATGATGTGGTAAAGTATCATTCAAACGTAGACTGTGATAAGTTAAAATGCATACTGCAAACGTTAGCGCAACACTGTAAAAATAAAACAGAGAGGTATAGCTAACAAGCTAACAGTGAAGTAAAATCATAAAAAATTCTCAGTTTAGGCAAAAGTGGAGGAACGGAGGGAAAAAAAAAACCAGAATGCACAACACAAGCAGAAAACAAAAAGTTGGTGGTAAATGGTACAACGTTTCCGATTAAAAGGCTGAGTGTGAGACTAGATAAAAAAGCCACACTCAACTCTGTAACAAGCCCACTTTGCATAAGTACAGATTGTCTCTGAATACATGCATGCATATTTGACACATGTTGCTACATTATATACATTTACTATACATTACTGATATGTATTCCTATTATGTTCCACTTATCATTCTCATCTTCTGTGATTTCTTGTATTTCTTCCCTGCTTAGTGAGGCTGGGGAGGACGCTATGGAGGTGAAGACGACATAGAACAGGAAACGAAACAGAGCGATTCCTGGACCTGGAGGAGAGCACCTGCCCTTCGTGAGGGAACCATACGTGAGCGTAACGCAACCCAGTGACCCTGCTCTGTCGGGAGCAGGTGGCAGAGTGACCAGGCCATCAGGCTCCTTAAGAAGTCTGAGCATCCTCACGCCGAGGCTGCATCTGCCTGCTCAGTTACGACACCCTTGGGGGTTCAGGAATAGAATTCTGAGAAGTCACAGCCTCTGTTCTTGAAGTCAGTCACATTGGAGCTGAGACCAGTGCTTGGAGGGACCTCCCTGGCGGTCCAGTGGTTAAGACTCCACGCTCCCGATGCAGGAGGTATGGGTTCGATCCCTGGTCGGGGAACTAGATCCCACAGGCCGCAGACAAAAAAAAAAAAGAGAAGTGCTTGGGTAGGGGGTGGTACTTGACTTGGAGGGATGGGGCAAAAAGGGCTTTCCGGGCGGCGTGGCAGCTCCATGCCCGCCCCATCCTGCTCCCCATACCCCTGCAGTAGATCTGTAACCCCAGCTCACTCCCCACTCCACCTCAGTCTTGGAGTCTGTTTCTTGAGAAACCTTCTTAAAACAATGGCTCCGGCAGCAGCCG
This sequence comes from Physeter macrocephalus, assembly GCF_002837175.3. Lineage (NCBI taxonomy): Eukaryota > Metazoa > Chordata > Mammalia > Artiodactyla > Physeteridae > Physeter > Physeter macrocephalus. The sequence continues at coordinate 153,013,670 of NC_041220.1, read as the reverse complement.
GTACAAAATTCCGCATATAACTGCCATGTTCTTATAAGCGCCCTCATCATGAATGCTGCAAACACTTCTTTTTTTAATAAAAGAAAACCATGGTGTTTTGTATCTTTGATCAAAAAGCCCACGGGGGCTTCCCTGGCGGCGCAGTGGTTGAGAGTCCGCCTGCCGATGCAGGGGACACGGGTTCGCGCCCCGGTCCGGGAGGATCCCGCGTGCCGCGGCCGCTGAGCCTGTGCGTCCGGAGCCTGTGCTCCGCAACGGGAGAGGCCACGACAGTGAGAGGCCCGCGTACGGCCAAAAAAAAAAAAAAAAGCCCACGGGGCAGGCTTTTCAATAAATACATGCTAGTACACACGGTGTGCAGAAAAACACAAGGAACGCCCCAGAATACTTCAGATGAGATGTACTTGGCGGTCTCTATTATTTGTCTAGTAAAGGTTACTCTATTGATTATCCTCCCCTTTCCTGAAATTGAATTTAAAAATTGGGAGACATATCGAGATATGACAACAGAAGAAGGTAAAGTTCCAGAACTGTAAAGCAGGGGTGAGCACACTTTTTCTGTAAAGGGCCAAAGAGCAGGTATTTTTGGACTTGGCAGCCATACTGTTACAAGTACTCAACTGTGCCTCAGCTCAAAAGCAGCCGTAGACAGTACGTAAATGGGCGTGGGTGTGTTTCAATAAAACTTTACAAAAATAGGTGGAAGGCGGGGTTGGCCTACATGCAGGAGTCTGCCAACCCCTGCCCTGGGGCAAAATCATGTTCATTTTACTAAGGTGTGCACTCATAACTCATTACTAAATTAACACAGACAACCATAAAACATCATCGGGGTGACTTGAGACATGAACACATGACAGAAGTGCTTTACTCCAGAAGTGAAGCAGGTCTGCGCCTTGTTCCTGGGAATGACCACAGGGGAGGCGGCAGCAGGAGTGGGGGGTGGACTTCAGCCCAGGTTCCTGGTTCCTGGGACACACACACAGCTGCCACGGGGAGCCCTCAGGACACTCGTGCAAATGCCACGCTGCATTAAGACGGTGCTTTCAGAACCCAAGCACAAAGTCTCACGAAAACTTCCCAGTTCTTTTACTTTGTGGATCACAGAAGTGTGAACCTGAACAGAATAATCTCATCAGTGTGGAGATGACATCTTTAATTTCTTTTCCTTTTTAAAAATTATTTTTAATAGGTTTAGCTTTTAGAGGAGTTTTAGGTTCACAGCACAATGGAGGGGAAGGCACAGAGAGTTCCCATACGCCCCCTGCCCCCCACACGCACAGCCTCCCCCACTGTCCACAGCCCCCTCCAGAAGGTGCATCTGCTACAGCCGATGAACCCGTACTGACACATCATCATCACCCGAAGCCCATAGTTTACATTAGGGTTCACTCTTGGTGTTGTACCTTCTATGGGTTTTGACAAATTCATAATGAATGACATGTGGCCACCACTAGGGTATCATAAAGAATAGTTTCACTGCCTTAAAATTCCTCTGTGTTCCACCTACTCATCCCTCCCTGTTCCCTAAACCCTGGCAACCACTCATCTTTTTTTTTTGGCGGTACGCGGGCCTCTCACCGCCGTGGCCTCTCCCGTCGCGGAGCACAGGCTCCGGACGCGCAGGCTCGGCGGCCACGGCCCACGGGCCCAGCCGCTCCGCGGCCACGTGGGATCCTCCCGGACCGGGGCACGGACCCGCGTCCCCTGCCTCGGCAGGCGGGCTCTCAACCGCTGCGCCACCAGGGAAGCGCGACCACTCGTCTTTTTGCTGTCTCTGTAGGTTGGCCTTTTCCAGAATGTCACAGAGTTGGAATCGTGACAGCATGTAGCCTTTTCAGCTTGGCTTCTCTCACTGAGTGGTGTGCATTTCAGGTTCCTCCATGTCTTTTCCTGGCTTGAGCTCGTTTCCTTCCAGCGCTGAATAATAATTCCACTGTCTAGATGCACCAGTGCTTTCACCCATGCCCCTACAAAAGGACATCCAAGTTTTGGCAAATGACGGACAAAAGCTGCTATAAACGTCCGTGTGCAGGGTTTTGCACAGAAGTTAAGTTTTCAACTCCTCTGGGTCAATTTTTTTTTTTAAATGCCATTAAAATTATATAAGTAATACACGTTCATGGGAGAGATCTTCAGTGATTCTCAACTGCAGGCAATTCTGTCCCGCAAAGGCCATCGGGCAACGTCCGGAGACATTCCTCGTCACAACTTGGGGGGAAGGGCCCTGGCACGGAATGGGCAGGGGTCAGGGATGCTGCTTAACCTCGTACAACGCGCAAGACGTCCGCCCGCGAGAAAGGACTGTCGGGCCCCACGTGTCACTAGCGCTGAGGCTGAGAAATCCTGGCATGAGGATAAAACGTTACAAGGTTTCTCCCTCCGAGTCCCCCCCCCCGCCACGCAGAGACAGCCTGTCCTCGCGAGCTTCTTCCACAGTCTTCTACAAGTTTCCGCACATACGTGGTCTTCCTCTCAGCACGAATGTATTTTGCCGACTATAATCTTTGACTTCAGTCATGAGCGGCACGTACCAGTTGTTTTCATCACTAAAATCCCTGAACGGCAAGGCTGCTTACTCCCCGCCTACACAAAACCACTCCTTGCCCGCCAGTCCGCAAAGGAAGCGCACATCTTGTAAAGTCCCTTAGGCCCATTATACAACTTAAGCATCACAGCAGCCCTTTCGTTATTCCCACTTTGTGGACAAAGAGGCCAAGATCTAGAGAGTTCAAGTGAACAGAACTGGGCTTCACAGCTCATAAGTGGTTAGGATTTGAACCCCCCCCGCCCCGTTCTAGCTTCAGTCTGGGGGCTCTCGTCATTTCACAGCACACCAATTCACAATTCACAGTAATTTAGATAGAAGGTAGGTAGTCAGGTTTTTTTTTGAATTTATTTATTCATTTATTTATTTATTTTTAATTTGGGGCGGCTTTGGGTCTTCGTTGCGGTGCACAGGCTTCTCGCTGCAGCGGTTTCTCTTGTTGTGGAGCGCAGGCTCTAGGCGTGTGGGCTTCAGTAGTCGTGGCACGCAGGCTCGGTAGTTGTGGCTCACGGGCTCTAGAGCGCAGGCTCAGCGGCCATGGCTCACGGGCTCAGCTGCTCCACGGCACGTGGGCTCTTCCCGGACTAGGGCTCAAACCCGAGTCCCCTGCACTGGCAGGTAGATTCTTAACCACTACGCCACCAGGGAAGTCCGGTAGTCAGTTATTTTTGCACAATGGAAGTACATCGGAATTTGCAAACAGTAACACTTTTATTGAGAGACATCTCCTAGACACTTTGAATAATCAATTTGCATGTACACAATGCACCCATTACGCATCATTCTAACCCTTTCACGTTTGGTTAATCTTTAACACTTCCGAGCCGGTCTGAAATGTATTTAGTCATTTGCGCTGTACCGACAAGCAACTAAGTTGAATTCATTTTTGGATTTTCTGTGACACTTTATTTCTTTCACCTGACTGACATCAGACTTTCTCACGGTTACTCTCTATGTCTAGGACACAGTAGCCGGAACAGGAGCGAGACACCGTGGGGCTTTACGTTTCGTTCACGTGCGCATCTGTCCCATTACGTCAAACCCAGACTCACGGAGTCTTAGATCAACAGTGAATATCTTATTTATAAAGACCATTTATTTATAGATGAGGAGGATGACCGAGTAGGTCATTCCTCTGACCGAGAAACCAGAAGAGTGTGCAGTCAGCTGAGTAAATGACAGAGCTGAAATGGAGTTTCAGTTCTTTAGGGATAAAACCTAGGCAATTTCTACAGATCCTAATTCCCACTAAAATTCTTACTCTGTTGATTGATCACGCTTCCCTGTTCCATCGCTGGTAGTGGAAACTTGTGAAGTCATAAGCGGCGATTATCATTAAGATAAATGACTGCAGAATCACAGCTAAATACGTACAACGTGCATTCTCACATAAGGCCTAATTTCATGCGACAGTGGCTACCGAATGAGTATTTTCCGATGAAAATACTAAAATGAATGTTGCCCACTTGTTAGAATTCTGCTTCCTCACCGCCCTTTCCTGCTGCGTGGCGCTGCTAACTAGAAAAACCCGTCAGCCCTCCAAAGACGGGGGCTGGAAGGACATGCAGGCTGGGTCTCTCGGACACGACGGCCGAAGGGTTTTACGTTTGCTTCTTCCTCAGTCTCACGTGGCTGAACCACATCACCGCACGTCTACTCTCACGTGTGGTGGCTGCAAAAGGCAGTTTCTAGTATGAAATTCTCTGGGGGAAGAAACACTTCAGAAACACAATTCGTGTGAAGCGGGACCAAGAAATCTATCAGTTAAGCAAAGCCCGCTTTCATCGTGATGAAGCACTCTGACATAAGCCCAGCGAGGGAGGAGGTACCACTGACCTCTGGAAACGGACGTCGTGGGGCACTGAAAGAGAGCATACCTCACGGAAGCAACGGCCAGGGCAGGGTCTGGCACTGCCTCTGTCAAAAAAAAAGCCTTGAGTTGTCCTAGTTTAAAAGGGAGACTGAATCTTGAGATAGAAAAAAGAACACACGAGCATTTCTGTGAGTCAGCTACCTCCTCTGACTGGTCATCAGAATTCCCAGATTCCTAAGGGCGCGAAGGTCCCCCACTGGCTTTTACAGTGCGGGCTTGGGATGCTGAAGTCACATACAATATAGAGAAGCTCAGCATGCCCGACGAGGAACACGTGTGCCCAAGTGTGCACGTGTGGGACAGAGAAGCGCGGCATGTGTGTCGTGCTTCCGGGCAACATGGATGCATTCTCCACCACTGAGTTCGTCCCCATCCTCCAGTACCTCACAGACTTGGACAGCCGATCACCGGGGGGGTCGGAACCCGCAAGTCACGCCAGGCTGTCTGACCCTAAATCCCGTCGTCCTTCCACCGCACCACTCGGCCTATCTTTAGACGGCACTTCTGAGGGACTCTTAAAAATAAAATTAAAAAAAACAAAACAAAACCGCTCCTTCTTCTAATAGTTTATATTTGCCTCGAAGGCCAAACTCTTGCCTATGTCTTGTTCACCCATCTCAATCATGCTGTATTTATGCCCGGTCTAAGTTTGGCTTTCTCTTCTCTGGATTTCAGTGTGGCCTTGCTTCTCAGAAATTTACACTCAGTGCCTGCAAAGGGTAGTGGCTCCCTTACGATGCAAGCTGGCAGACTCTCTGAGAAGCGGTGTGGTCCCGGAGTGACCCTGGCGGAACCCCAGAATCCCTCGCTGAGGGCTGTGTGTCTCCTGGTAAGTAACTTAACTTTTCTGTGCCATGAAAGGAGCACAGTGCTTTACAGTTACACTGCACAAACTCACACGTTCAAAAACACACAAAGCCAGACGTGTAGGCTTGTACAGAACGATAGTTACAATTATAACCACAGCACGGGAACAGCTGCACACCGGGCCTTGGAATTCTGCTGTGTTCCTTTTGTTCTATATTCTCTGTGATTTTTAAAGAAAAAATAAAAACCAAGATGAATCTTATGTGTATTTTACCACAATTAAAACATAAATAAAAATAAAAAGCCAAGATAAATCTATAAACATTTTCATCAGTCACTCCCACAAGGGAATACATGTGAGAATTCCCTTAAAGGGACTAAAACAGTGACACAAATAAAAGTGTAAGAGAATAAATGCTTCCGTTTCAACTGGAACATAATCACATTTATCCCTAGTTTTTCTTAAATGGAAACAAATTACTTGGCTCTCAAACAACGGAATCCTTAAGTGAGCAAGCGTGTCTAAGAAAGAAAACAAGAACAGGATCACATGAGAAAACAAATCCGATTAGACTGAGTGTAGATGCTACAATTCTTGACTAGCGGTTATCTTCATGCTACACTTAAACCAAATGATTTTATCTGCCTACCTTTCTCTCTTCGATTGATACCATTTTACCAGCCTAGTAGGCAACAGGCTTCTTCATGCAAATATAATTTCAAACACAGTTTCAAAAAGGGGAAAAAAAAAAAGGGAAAAATGCAAACGCCCTATTTCCTATAAAAACCAAATATAAAGGAAAAATAGAATTTAAGTGAATTTCCTAGTTTAAGCTTAGCCTGATTTCCTTTGAGCTGTTCAAATTTCCCTCAGGCCTTAAGATCACTTTCATGAATTAAAGAAAATAATATGTTAAATGCATAAGTATATAGGTGCTTGTAGTATTAGTTGGATGTGTATATTAAGAAGCTCTGGAGGGCTTCCCTGGTGGCGCAGTTGTTGGGAGTCCACCTGCTGATGCAGGGGACGCGGTGTTCGTGCCCCGGTCCGGGAAGATCCCACGTGCCGCGGAGCGGCTGGGCCCGTGAGCCGTGGCCGCTGAGCCTGCGCGTCCGGAGCCTGTGCTCCGCAACGGGAGAGGACACAGCGTTGAGAGGCCCGCGTACCGCAAAAAAAAAAAAAAAAAAAAAAAAAGGCAGCTCTGGGAATGATATTTCTGACAACAAAGTAAACAGAATGAAGTGTTACCCTAAAACGGTACTTTGAAGATGTCACTGTTAACAGAGGGAACCAGTGCTGTGTCAGATCTCCAGTTGTGTGAATAGAAATTTTTACAAGTCACACACAGCCCTAACTGCACAGAAAAGCACTTTGCAAAAAAATGCTGAAAATGCCCTTCCGTTCTAAGTATGACATTTACATGGTTTTACAGAAATATCACAGATTAAAAATAGAAGACAGTGCCTTTTAGTAGGGCACAAACCTTGCTCCCAAAAAAGTATATGCGAAAAGCAAGCGAATTTTGAGAAATCTTTCTCAGTTTGGGTCCTCCATTATACAGAGATTTACTTCTTTTTCAGTGGGAAGAGACAGTCCCTTCAAGGACAGGGAGGCAAACTCTGGCACTGGGAACAGAAAAGCAAATGCACCTGAAGTGGGCGAGTTTCAAACTTGGTTGGGGTTTTACACCTGCATCTCCGACCGAAGGAAGTCTCCCCAAGGACTGATGCTTAACTGTGAAACGGGGACACAAATGAAGTTCAGAACAGTGTGATAAATTAGGGAGACGGCTTGATGACCCACCAAGACCACTGGAAAAGCCCCCGTACACGAGCAGAGCATTCAACAAGTGTAAATATGCTCATCTGACTTGTCATGTTAACCTGTTGGATTCGAGGTTGGCAGACCTGTTCTTAAACGGTCAGACAGAAAGTATTTTTCACTCCATGGGCCACACAGAGTTACAACCACTCAATTCCACCACTGTAGTGAGGAACAGTCAGACAGCACAGACACCAATGGGTGCAGCTGTGTTCCGAGGGAACTTTAATTATGTACAATAAAATTAATAGAATTTTCACGCATCATGACTTGTCGTTCTTCTTGGTTTGATTTTTTGGACCACTTAAAAATGTAAAAACCATCCTTAGCTTGTTGACTGTACAAAAGTAGGTAATGGGTTAAATTTGGCCCACAGGCTATAGTTTGCTAACTCTCGTGTGAGATAAGATGAGGCATGCTTAGATTCCATTGCTATCATACCTTACCAAGATTACTTAAAAATGAACCTCCAGGGGCTTCCCTGGTGGCGCAGTGGTTGAGAGTCCGCCTGCCGATGCAGGGGACGCGGGTTCTGTGCCCCGGTCCGGGAAGATCCCACATGCCGCGGAGCGGCTGGGCCCGTGAGCCATGGCCCCTGAGCCTGCGCGTCCAGAGTCTGTGCTCTGCAACGGGAGAGGCCACAACAGTGAGAGGCCCGCGTATCGCCAAAAAAAAAAAAAAAAAAAAACACCTCCAGGAAAACATGATTATTTCTCAAAACATTCAACATATAATTACCAGATGATCCAGCAATTCCATTTCTAGGTATAAAACCAAAAGAACTGAAAGAAGGAACTTGAACAGATGTTTGCAGCCCAATGTTCTTAGTAACATTATTCACGATCGCCAAAAGATGGAAACAACCCAGACATCCACCGATGGATGAATGGATATATAAAATTTCGTCTATACATACAGTGGAATATTATTTAGCTTACCAAAAAAATGAAATTCTGACACATACTATAACGCAGATGAACCTTGAAGACATTATGCTAAGTTAAATAAGTGAGACACAAAAGGACAAATAACCTAGGATCCGCCTTACATGAAGTACCTAGAGTAGTCAGAAATGGAGACAGAAAGCTGGGGGCCGGGGGGTGAATGGAGAGGAGAGGAGAGTTATTTCTTAGAGTTTTAATTTGGGAAGATGAAAAAGTTCTGGAGGTGGATGGTGAATGCACTTAATGCCACAGAACAGTATACTGTGTACTTAAAAGTGGTTAAAAAAACGGTAAATTTTATGTTACATATGTTTTACCATAATAAAAAAGATCTCAAAGAAAATGAACCTTCACTGCAAATATATTTCTTCCAAAGACCCTGCTGTTGGCTACAAACTTAGATCAAAACGTCTGTAACAGATAAAATGGGCATCAGGCAACGTACCCCGAAGCAAGTCAAGAATACACATCTGCTTCCTTTCCATAAGCCAAACTCTCCAACTGTGAAAAAAAGTTGTACTCAGTTATCTTCAAACTCACAGGTGACATTCTGAGACACTTCCCAGTGGAGCAGAGGCATATTCCCTGGAAACAAACTCAGGATCTTGGTGGTTTCTGGAATATCTGAATGTCAGCCAAATCTAGAAATTCTTAAGCAGCTTGTCCTTGGAGAATTTAGCTTCACAGTGGTGGAATGACACACTGTGGTTAATTAAATTTGTATTGATCTTTGTGGTTGGGAAACGGGTTCAATGTTATTGCTAAATCAAGGTTAATCATAAAAGTCATTCAAAAAAATTAACACATTACGCTGTTATATGATGCTCAGGACCGTACTTGTGATTGTTAGCAAAAACTCTAGAAGCCCAAGGAAAATAGCAGGTATTCAGATCTACTTAATCTAGGCTGAATCATTTCTTCCCACCTAAGATGAAAGCTGCAAAGTGAGGGAAAAAAAGGGAAATTTAAGCATAAATCTTAGTGGAAGCCGTTTCCCTTATTAGAAAGAAACGAGTTAAGAAGAATAAGATGATATTGATGCAGCTTCTGTCAAAAAGTCTCCCGATGGCAGGTTCACTAAATTCTGATCTCCTACAAGCTTACTTTGTAAACCTCTATGAAAATACAAGGGCTTATCAAATGACTTTGGAAACCTTTCAGCCGCCTTAAGTTTCCAAAAGGAATCTTTTTTTTGGCTGTGCCTCTTGGCTTGCAGGATCTTAGTTTCCCCACCACGGATTGAACCTGGGGCCCCAGCAGTGAGAGCTCCGAGTCCAAACCACTGGACCGCCAGGGAAGTCTCAAAAGGCATCTTTCTGACCTTTGGCTTGCTTTCTGTTTGACTGCAAATCGAGCCCCTTTGCACAGGACTGCACTGCCATCCATCTCCCCCGTGAACTCACCCAGCCCCTGGCTTCAAATCCCAAATATATGTCTCAGGGTCCTGGCCTTCCCAGCTGCACACGCATCCCTGGACCAGCCTGCGTGACGCATCCACCGAGAGGTCCCACCAGCATCTCGCACGTGGCATGTCCACAGTGGAACCCTTCACCGACTCGCCACCCACACCAACTCGTCCCACCTCCAGCCCGCCGTCCGAATAAATGACACCTGCCTCCTACTCAGGGTCACGTGCCAGACCCACACTCCTCCAGCTAGGACATCTGCACCTCTGCTGGCGCTCCCTGCTGAAGAGTGTCCCAAGTCTGTGCTTTCCTTCCCAGGTCCGCTGAGTTATGCTAGTGGAAAATGAGACTGGGACTTCCCTGGTGGCGCAGCGGGTAAGACTCTGTGCTCCCAACGCAGGGGGCCCAGGTTTGATCCCTGGTTAGGGAACTAGATCCCACATGCATGCCACAACTAAGGAGCCCGCCTGCTGCAACAAAGGAGCCGGGGAACCGCAACTAAGACCCAGCGGAAGGAAGGAAGGAAGGAAGGAAGGAAGGGAGGAAGGGAGGAAGGGAGGGAGGGAGGGAGGGAGGGAGGAAATGAGACTGCCTTATGCCTGGAACCCACTTGGAGCCACTTCAATCCCTCCCCCACCAGCAGCCAGCCACCAGTTAGTGCAGTGGGAAGCCGCTGGAGGGTTTCAAGTCCAAACACATCACCATTACCATCGCATCCTGTAAGGAACTGTCTGGGGGTCCCCTGCACACAGCTCTCACCTCATCTCCTGGTCCGTCGCTTGCCTCCATCATGCTGGCCTGGCCTCCTTTACGTCCCTCGAGTTTCCAGAGCCCAGTCCTGCTGCCTGCCCTTTGCATTGTGCTGTTCCCTCCTTCTGGAACTCTTTTCTCCCGGCTCTTCCCAGCTACATCCTTGAGACTTCAACTCATCAGTCTCCATTTCTTAACTCTAATGTGGAAGCCCTTCCACCCCAAGCCCCTTGGTCACATCACCCTGCCCATTCTTCCCAGCATGCGCTACTATCAAGGCATCTTGCCGATCCGTTGCCCTGTTTACGGTCTGTCTTCCAAGTAGCAGGCAAGCTCCAGCAGGGCACGGCCTCTGCATCCACATGGCTGAGCTCAGAGCATGTCCAGCTCACTCTCCATCCGCAAAGCTAAGCCTTGGGCCAGACGCAACCAAGATGCTTAGTAAACAGCCTAGGACACGGAAGAGTATATGAACTGAAATTCAGAAGACAACACGATGTACTTAACACCCAAACTCCAGTGAAGATGGCATTTTCCTCCTTGATGACTCACGTGCCATTTTCAGGTCTTACAGGGCTTTTATAACAAGCATTAATGACAACCACCAAGTGTGTGCGTGTAAGCCGTGTGGAATCACATCCCTCTAAATTCATATGGTTATGAGTAGATGCTGGTGCATCCCCGTGGGACCCACATATAAGAGTTTAATATCAGCATTACATAAAACTGACAACCGGGCTAGTCCGACACATACAAAATTACCAGGCTTCACCCTTTGCTGGAAGGTCTAACAGTTAAAAGATAAACGGCAAAAGGTTCTCGTAAAGGACCCTGCCGCTCCCAGTGGCTGAGCCTGCTGTCTGCCGTCGCCAGCCAGGCACCAATCTACATGTGCACAGCTCAGGAAAGTGACACCAGGAGGCCCAGGGAACTGACACACACTTACCTGTGCTTTCTACTTCCTGTACAGAAGAAACTTAAGGCGGGATGCCCGAGACGCAGACGCGGGGATGGATGTGCACCACTGGAAAGCAGCGCCCAGAACCGCCCCCGCCCTTCATCCCCCACCTCCGGATACACCTGTTCCCAAAGCCAGGCCAAGTTTGCTCAGCTGTCCCCGCTGCTGCAACGACACACCTCACCGAGATAGTGCACGTGATGAAGTATGAGCGCACACAGAGCCTGCTTCTGGTTTTTTGCTAAAATGAAGTTGACACTCTATGGACAGGCTGAGTGGGAATCATTTTACCAGAGGCTGTGAAATGAGGTGTGGGAGACACAACCTAGATGACTGCAAGGCAAGGGGGAAATCTAGGGAGATGCAGAAGCTGAGATTTCTGCGCAGGCATCCTTAACTTTTTCCCTAGAAACTGGAAACCACATGAAATACACTATGGGTGTGGATGGTGTCAGACCAAAGGGCAGAGCTTCCTGGCTGTGAATCTTCCTCAGAGCAAAGGTATTGGCAGACGACTGAATATCCACATGCTTTAGGTTAAAACAACAACAACAAAAGTAAGGCGTGTATGTGTCATTTTTTATGGTTCCCAGCTTGACTGACTTTCCCGATTAACACGACAAGGCTCAGGTCAGATTGAGGAGGAGGTTTCCAAGGTCCTTTCATACTAAACTGCCTACTTTATCCCTGCGGTAAATATCCATGTATAACGTGCACAAATCAAGAAGTCATTTGTGCTTCCAAATGCCAGGAAGTTCTGACAGTTACCAGCGATTACTCACCCTTTCTGGAGTCCTGAGAAGGCCCAAAGTTAAACGGCTATAACTTTATAATACACAATTAATGCAGTAAAGCACTATATCACAATATTCCAGACACCCCCAATACTCTGAAGCCCCTTCACAAGATACAAGGGTCTACATGCTGAATATATAACATAAATAAGAGTATTTTCACTACAACTAGCTTCTTAATATTAGAAAAGGATACGCAATGGAAATTGAAGTAAATTCATATTGAAATGAGTGAATTCTGTACTGTGTTGAATATATTAGCTTACACAAATTCACTTATGAGAATTTTATTTAAATGCAGCTATCTGTGAAGTGAGCTACATACCCACGAAATATGATAAATTAAAAAAAAACCATCATGCCGATCCTCTACTTCTAATCACTCCTCCCCCACCTCTACCTTTACTGACTTACACTCATCTCCCCCAGAGATCATTCAGTCAAAAGGCTTCTGGACCCCAAGACCAATGGTTTGCTGGTTGCCTCCTTGGGCTCCCATGGTAAGCCGTATGCATTGCCGTGAAAGAACCGAAGATCCTCGTTATCTGTTTGCATTTACCTATCTATTCTGGTGGGTCGCAACTGGGGTGATGTTGCCCCAGCTCCGGGGGGGAATATCTGGAGACATTTTTGGTTGCTATAACTGTCGGGGGGAGAGCTACTGGAATCCACTGGGTAGAAACCAGGGATGCTGTTCAACATTCCGCAATACAGAGGACAGCTCCCACCGCCAAAACGTTTGATCCAGCTCCAAATGTCAATAGCGCCAAGATTCAGAAACCCATTCTATCTCCTTATGTACCTGGGGAATTTTTATCTGTTCTTCCTGGAACCAGTTTTCATGTTCTATACAAGTTGAACCTTTTTTTCCCCTTGCTCCTATGTTGTCTGTAAGACACCTTCACATTCTACCGGTAGGAACTCAATCTTGCTTCTGTCTTTCCCGCATTCAAAGACTCTTCACATTGCAATGGGCAACTAGCACGTCCTCACAGATTGGCAATCCACACAGCTTTGACACTTCTCTCTTCTAAAGCTACTGTCTCACGGGCTTTCCTGGTGGCGCAGTACTTAAGAATCCGCCTGCCAATGCAGGGGACACGGGATCAAGCCCTGGTCCGGGAAGATGCTGCGGACCAACTAAGCCCGTGCGCCACAACTACTGAGCCCGCGTGCCACAACTAATGAAGCCCGTGCGCCTAGAGTCCGCGCTCTGCAACAAGAGAAGCACCGCAATGAGAAGCCCGCGCACGGCAACGAAGAGCAGCCCCCGCTCACGGCAACTAGAGAAAGCCCGTGCGCAGCAATGAAGACACAACGCAGCCAAAAATAAATGAAATAAATAAAATTAATTTATTAAAAAAATAAAGCTACTATCTCACAAAAATAACACTCATGCCCCCAACTCCTTCACTCTCCACAGGTTAACTCCCACTGGGAAACAAATACATTCTCCCAAAAGTTAACAGACTAAAAACACTGTAGATATGCCACTCAATTTTATGAATTATAGGTCAGATAATACCACTATCAATGCACCATGTTTACTGCAAAAATTTAGAGCATCAGCTTCATCAAGAGGGAAAAAAAGCAAAAGGCAAAAACCCAAGGATGGTCTGAATCTTCCAGATCGCCATGAAGCTAACCTTCCACTCCACCTAGAGGGCACTCTGTATGTAGCCCTGCACTGCGCTGACCAGAGAACCCACGTCTACTACCAGGGCAGGCTTCGTGAAGGGACGCAGCGGGAGGTGAGAAGAAGAAGACCACACGATCAGACATACATCAACGGGCTAAGAATTTACAAGGCATCTATTTAAAATGCACTAGACCAACAATCATTAACACTATTTCATCAGAATGTGTGCCATGAGAAGCTGTATCTGCCAGACACCACAAATCTAGTCAATTCAGCCCCAAACAAATTGGTCAAATAAAACAAATATGATGTCCTGTAGCTGTCTATGCTGTCTCCCCCATCGCATTATTCCTACTGGCTTCTAATGGCTCAGTCAGTCAAAACGGTGTCATAAAGACAAAGTCCACATTGAAGCACTCATAAATGGGGCTGCTCCTACGTGCACATTACAGGGATAGAAGTCCGCCATAAATGTAAGGAAGTAACTCATCACACACTGGGACCTCACACAGCTGGGTCTACCTGCGTTTATCTCCTTACTTTCTACATGGCATAAACCTCCGTTTAACGGCGTGATTCTCACTGAATGAAAATTCACGGCGGCAGGTCAAGAGGAGCATTTAGAACCGAGATACTGGGTAAAAAATAAATACAATGATTTACAAAGCTCCCTGGAAAGCAAAATACCACGAAAGGCCTAGTAATACATAAACGCGTTCCATTTGCGTACATTTTTGTTTTGTTCTGTTTTTGTTTTTTTGGGTTTTTTTGTGGTACGCGGGCCTCTCACCGTTGTGGCCTCTCGCGTCGCGGAGCACAGGCTCCGGACGCGCAGGCTCAGCGGCCACGGCTCACGGGCCCAGCCGCTCCGCGGCATGTGGGATCCTCCCGGCCGGGGCACGAAGCCGTGTCCCCTGCATCGGCAGGCGGACTCTCAACCACTGCGCCACCAGGGAAGCCCCCATTTGCGTACATTTTAACAGCACTACCCCTGTAAGAAAATATAGTCGGAATTTTCCTTACTGGGTCAGAGTATGTTATTAAAACAAAATCAGGGGCTTCTTATTAATCACCTCAATTCTTCTCTAAATCACTATCCACTCCACTCGACCTGCAAGACTATAAACTTCTCAGTAGCTTAACAGAGATCATCATGCCCAGGGAAAATCATTAGGTTTGCTAATTTCTACACAAACCCCAGGAGCGATCAATTTTTCCTTACGCTCTCTCTAACTGGCAACACTAAAGAGTGTTGTGTTGTCTTTTTTTTCAACCCAGTACATTATATAGAGGGAGGTGGTATTTTATGTATTTGTTGAAAACAAAAAAGAACTTAAATGAACTTTAATTTTCTACTTACATGACTGGAAATTATAAACAAATAATTCAAATACACCATATTAACATTTAAAAACATTCGATCAAGGCTCAACATTTCTACGGTATTCCTCTTCTGTGGGTGCGGGTGCATGACTGTTAGTATCCGCTCTTTGCTAAATAACGCCCATATTTAAACATTATAAAGTGCAACATAAGTGCAAATATCAAAGTGATTTCACACGCACTCATTCTTGGTACCGAAACACCCAGTGTGCCATACCTGACCCATATGACCCATATTTTTATCCACTAGAATGTAAGCTTTTTGTCTGGTTTGTTCACAGCTATATTCCCTGCATCTAGAAGAGTTCCTGCCACACGTGGTAGGTGCTCAATAAACATTTACTGGTTAGGTGAATGTGTTAGTCTGAGAGATGGAGTGAATGCAAATGACCAAAGAGCATAAAAGTTCATCAAGAACTTCGTGTGCACATATTACTCAACGTGCTATGCGGAGCGGAAGGGCCATGGAGATAGAAGACAAAGTCCCTTCCCGTACAAGAAGGCTGCGTTATGAACAGCACACACTCGTGTAAAAAGGTAACTCCCAACGGCGCATTAGATGACCTCCAACCTACGATGAGAAGGGCAACAGAGTCGCTCCCTTTCATCTTCATTACTCCATGTAATCCTTATAACACGGGGTAGATCATATTCCCACTTGGTGCACAAAGAAAGAGGTTTCTAGTCACCTGGTTAAAACTCAGAGTAAGTGGTGGGCAGGAGACAGGAAGTACTCACAGTTGAGCTTCAAAATATGGGCCAGGGATACTCTTTGCAGGAGCCCTTGCTGTACCACACATGACCCTCGTCCCACAGTCTAGAATTTTGCATCTGACGTGTTGTGGTTTTAGTTAACGCCACCTTCCCACTTAAGTGAGGACAGGGTCGGCTAGACTACCATTATCCACTTCCCCCCCTTCACCCTCTGAGAACAGGACACCTGGATTTTGTGTGGGCACACGGCCACACTCCTTCCAAAAGGAGAAGCTTTCCCCGTAACCCAGTTCTGGCCAATGGCTATAAGCAGAAGTCAGAAATGAAACGTCTTGCCTGTGCTCTTACAGGCAATGAAGTCCCCCCTCCTCACTCCTACTCAAGGACTGGAACAAGGATGTGATGTGAGGGCAGGAGCTGGAGCAGCCATCCCAGACACGAGGTAAGACAGAACACTGGGGCCCCCACTGTGTGGCAGTGCTTTAGGGAACCAGAGTTCTGTCACCCCCAAAGCTATAGAAAGTTACATCCCAGGCTACCAGCTGACTTGAATGACTCACCTCTTCACTTCCAACGTACCAGAAAGGTTAAAAGCTGCTAACTGACCTCGTATAACACAGAGAGATTCATCGTCGTGGAAGAGGGAGTAAAGAAATAAAACTATAGCGACTAGTGACTTCCCTCGTGGTCCAGCGCTTAAGACTCCGCGCTCCCAACGCAGGGGACCCAGGTTTGATCCCTGGTCAGGGAACTAGATCCCGCATGCCACAACTAAAGATCCCTCACGCGGCAACTAAGAGCCGGTGCGGACAAATAAATAAATAAATATTAAACAAAAAAAAAATATATTTAAAAACTATTGGGACTAATGATTCCCTGGTCAGAAACCTAAGTCTTCACAGTGTGTCTTGGAACCAATTTTAATTCTCTGGAACCCTGAGGTGTTTTACCACATAAACAACGCTTGAAAAACATCCCTTTCATCAGAGGAGGCATCTGGTGGAGGTAGCCCTGGGCTTAATTCCTGGCTCTGAACCCTTACTCGTTTCCACAGTCATGGGCAAATTATTCAACCTGTCTGAGACCCTGTATCTTAAGTGTACAGTGGGAATAACCATCTATATCTCATGGGGATGCCGAGGTATAAGAAAAACAGTGGGGCTTCCCTGGTGGCGCCGTGGTTGAGAGTCCGCCTGCCGATGCAGGGGACACGGGTTCGTGCCCCGGTCCGGGGGGATCCCACGTGCCGCGGAGCGGCCGGGCCCGTGAGCCATGGCCGCTGAGCCTGCGCGTCCGGAGCCTGTGCTCCGCAACGGGAGAGGCCACGACAGTGAGAGGCCCGCATACCGGAAAACAACAACAACAACAACAACAAAAAACACAAAACAGTGAAGACCGAGGACCTGGCTCCCTTCCAAATCAGTCTGAGAGCCTGCAGCAGCTAAAATCCTTTGACTGTGGTCTGCAGGACGGAAGGATCTGGGGACTCTCTAGGCCACGCAATTCCTCTTTAATTGGTCCACATGCAAATTTTAAAATTATGTGCCCAAAACATTTTTCGGTGGAGAGAGTATGGATTCCGTCTGTCTACAGTTGAACTGGCACTGTGCATGTATGTGCACCCATGTGCCCTGGGAAAGTGAGTGCACACTGAACGTCTCTGACCCTGAGCCACGATCTGGAAAGGAACCCGGGAGCGGGCCCTGCTGCTCCTACATTCCTCGCCTCTGTGTGAATTGCACAATGCAGAGCCAAGAAAACGCCTAGCGTGTAGCAGTGACACACTGAAAGGCAACAGAACCTTGAGTCCTGAGAAGATACTCCTTATTACAGAAATACGACCATTTCTCCACGCGTTACACCTCATCTGTTGAAATTTGGCGGGAAATGACTCATGGCTAGACTTACCTATTCAACATAATTTTGAGCAAAAATACACAAACACCATTGAGAAGCCAAACCCATTAAGCTATAAAACGACAGACACTGCACTCCAAAATCATCACAGAGGGACTTCCCTGGTGGCACAGTGGTTAAGAATCCACCTGCCAATGCAGGGGACACAGGTTCAATCCCTGGTCTGGGAAGATCCCACATGCCTCGGAGCAACTAAGCTGCTACGCCACAACTACTGAGCCCGCGTGCCTAGAGCCCGAGCTCTGCAACAAGAGAAGCCACCGCAATGAGAAGCCCGTGCACCACAACCAAGAGTAGCCCCCGCTCGCTGCAAGTAAAGCCTGCATGCAGCAACGAAGACCCAACACAGCCAAAAATAAATAATAAATTAATTTAAAAAATTCATCAGTGTTTCTTTTTAACTATCATATATATATATATATTTCCCCCCCCCCACACCGTGAGGCATGCAGGGTCTTAGTTCCCCAACCAGGGATCAAACTCACGTCCTCTGCTGTGGAAGTACAGAGTCTCAACCACTGGACCATCAGGTAAGTCCTACTATCATTAATTTCTGAATCATCATTTTCCTCCCCTTTCATTAGTTTCATTTCCAAGCGTGGAAAGCATTCTTTAGAGAATTAAAAAAAAAAAACAGAAATACTGAAACACTCTAAAAGGAGCAACTGCAATAGAATATTTGTAAAGCTTTCTGTGTAATGTTATAAAACAGTGAAAGGAGAGAGTCGTAACAGCCAATGACTTCAGAGCAATAAAAAAAAAAAAACAATTCCCTCCTTGTCCCCAGTGTATTATGAACCAGCTCAATGCTTCAAAGACAGTGCAGAGCTTGTCACATAATAGATATTCAATTAATTCACTGGCACAACAAAATATATGTCACACGCACACACTCATTCACACATATACACACACCCTTGGGAAACAAACGTTGGCCAATGACAAGTAGAAGCAAGTTAGCAAGCTTGTCAATTTATAATTATATATATTTTAAAATCTTTTATTAGCTAACATAAGAATCTATGCTTTTCCTACAGATGTCATTCTATAAAGATACTGTCTTTTGATAAACACACTAGGAAATACAAGATGAGCTGTATCCACATCCCATAGTGACATTCAAACACATCAACTCTCATTAACAAGCCGTCATAACTCTCTCACACACACACACACACACGACAGCTTTAAGGAAAGGGGTCAAAGAGTTAACGACAGAAGCGTACACGTAGGTATAATCTTAGCAACAAATTAATTCGCTAACTTGCCTTCTTGCTTTCTGGACTTAACTCTTGTTTAATATGCAGCCCTGATAGGCAGATACCCAGTCTGGCTAAGGTCCGGAGACTAACATCCTGGCAAACATCAGAGATGGCCCATTTAGCTGAAACTCTGACACCGCAACCTTTAAAACAGCTGGCATTGACACGAAACCCAGAAAGTGTAATGTTCCCAACAGAACCTGAGAAATGCCTGTAAAGCAGCTTATGTCCAATTCACAGAAAAAGAAATGCAAATGACTGGCAAACAAGAGGAAATATTCCACCTCATTTTTTTTAAATCCAAGAAATGCAAAAAAAAAAAAAAAAAAAAAAAAAGTGCCCGTGTCCTCGGCCCACTTGACCACAATCTCATGAGCTGCCTGAGAGGCCGGCACCCCTCCCCCTCCCCTGGCAATGCTATACAATTGGCACTACCCTACAGGAAAGCAATTTGGTAATCCGTCTCAAGAGCCCTACAGCTTTATTCCCAGCAATATAGCCTAAAGCAAAAATTGGAAGCAATCTATATCTCCAACATGTGTTAAATCAATTACAGTACATGCACTTGATGGCACAGATGCGTGAAAATATTTTCAATAAATGTCAGCGATGATCAAACACTTGCTCTGTAAGGTTAAGTGGAAGAGCCGTATTACAAAGCTGAGCATACATTATGTTACATACACATGAATACAGGCATTTGGAAGAAAATATACCAAAACGCTGATGGCGAACTGCCATGGGTGGGTTGAGAAGTGTTTTGTTTTTTTTCCCTTTCTGGACTTCATTGTCTTTTTTCAAATTGCTCATTACAGGCAGCACGTTATTTTTTAACATCAGAAAAGAGTTATGAAAACCCTGGCCAGCAAGGAACAATGACTAATTCCTCACCTGGTGAATGTGAATAAGATAAATAAGACAGCTATTTACCTATTCACTTCTTTTCTAAGAACGTCAATTACGGCTTCCCTTACACAGTGCAGCGTGCTAGCGAAGTTCTTCTGTCCTTGACGTACACACTCAGCCACCACCTCTGAGTCACCTTTTTGAAGTTTTATGACGCCAAAGTCTATAAACACAACATTAAATATTTACACTTGATATCTGCTGTTTCTAAAAATACACAGAGGAGAAGGTCTCTCTCTCTCTTTTTTTTTTTTTTTTTTTTTTTTTGCGGTACGCGGGCCTCTCGCTGCCGCGTCGGCAGGCGGACTCTCATCCACTGCGCCACCAGGGAAGCCCCAGATGGTCTCTTAACGAGGCCTCCACTTGACCTTCTCAAGGGAGTCTATTCTGCGGACGTGCTGACAGCTGTCCAAGGGCCCTGGAGCTCACTGGGCTGGGGCCTCTTTCCTTCCCAGCGAGCCCAGGGCCGTTCCACCCCAGCTGGGTCCCTGGGTGCTTCATAACCCATAGTGACTTTGGGTCCCAAACCTGCTTATGCCAGTGGGGCTTCATATTGCATTTATGAAAAGTAATTAAATATTATATAAACTAATGAGCTAGGAGTACCATATTTTTTTCCTACCAAAACTACTTCGGATACTTTGTTATAGACAGATCATCAAACAAAAATGTTATCATGGGGCCTCCCTGGTGGCCCAGTGGTTAAGAATCTGCTTGCCAATGCAGGAGACACGGGTGCAAGCCTGGTCCGGGCAGATCCCACATGCCGCGGAGCAACTAAGCCCGTGCGCCACAACTACCGAGCCTGCGCTCTAGAGCCGGCGAGCCACAACGACTGAAGCCCGCGCGCCTAGGGCCCGTGCTCCGCAACAAGAGAAGTCACCGCAATGAGAAGCCTGCACACCTCAACGAAGAGCAGCCCCCGCCTCGCCGCAACTAGAGAAAGCCCGCGCGCAGCAACAAAGACTCAACACAGCCAAAAATAAATTAATTTAAAAGAAATGTATCATGGAAATGCTGGCAGGGTGGACAACACTGAAGAGATCTAGGAAAAGGCAGTAAATCTGCAGATGGATTCTGCACTGAGACGGCTTCACAAATGTCCTTCAAGTCCCACTGCACTTTAACGAAATCGATACTGCAAACTGTAGAGGGTGCGTCAAGGGTACAGTTTTATAAGGAAAGGTGACCCCAAACTAGAATTACTGGATCCCCATTCCGAGAAACGGCTCTATTACCTTCTATCAAGCGATGGGTGAATAAACGTGCATGTAAATAGTTTGACTCGGGCTTCCCTGGTGGCGCAGTGGTTGAGAGTCCGCCTGCCGATGCGGGGGACACGGGTTCGTGCCCCGGTCCGGGAGGATCCCGTGAGCCGTGGCCGCTGAGCCTGCGCGTCCGGAGCCTGTGCTCCGCAGCGGGAGGGGCCACAACGGTGAGAGGCCCGCGGACCGCAAAAAAAAAAAAAAAAAAAAATAATAATAACTGCGCGCCCGGAGCCTGTGCTCCGCAGCGGGAGGGGCCACAACGGTGAGAGGCCCGCGGACCGCAAAAAAAAAAAATAAAAAAAAAATAATAATAATAATAAATAAATAGTTTAACTTGAAATCTCCAGGAGGTGAAGTTTCACTGGCTCCCCCTACATTACTGAGGATGGGCTTTGAAAGAACAGTGTACGGAAAGAAAGGGCAAAGCAGTAACCTCGACAGTGAAGAAAGCCGGCCCAGGCAACCTTAAGCAGAGGTCAGGTTGAGCTCATCAGAGATAAATCATGTTGAGAGCCCACACCCTTGATGTGACACGATCAGAGGGTGCTCGACCTCTGCAGTCTTCGTTCCCCAAACTCACAACCCCAGTCTGACCACGTGAAACACCTCAGCCAAATCCAAAGTGAAGGACATTCTACAAAACTCATGGCCAGTATCCCTCAAAACATAAGAGCCACAAAAAACAAGCAAAGTCTGAGACACTGTCACAGCCCAAAGGAAAGATGGACACAGGACAGCTGAATTCAATGTGGTGTCCTGGATGGGATCCTGGGACAGAAAAAGAGGATTAACGGAAAAAAGGGTAAATCCAGAAAAAGTCTGAAATACAGTTGATAAAGTTTTTAAAAACCACATAAATGTGTTTCATTGCTTATGATTCCCTGATTTACCCACTGCTTTCTGACGAACTTGCCCGGAGAGGCGCCTCAGTCCTCCGGCTAAGACGGCGCAACCGTGATTGAAAGAAACTAGCACAGAAGCAGTGGCACCCGCCATCTGCACGGCGGCTCACTTCCCTGTGCAGAAAACCGGCACGCATAAATAGATTCACAAACCAACCCCATCTGGGTCAGCGTCCGTCACTGGGCCAAAACCATCACTAACTCTTTCATAGTTATGAGTGTGCCTTGCTGCAAACCTTCGACACGTCACCGGTCATCAGCCTTGGCAACCCTGGAGGAAACACACACACACACACAATCCTACCAAGCTGCATTTCCAGCACTCAAAATGCCATCTTCTTTAACCTTTATTTTATCGATATTTTCAGCTTTTCCCGCCTTAGGAATTTTTGGCTCTCTGCCTTAGCTGGACTTGAAAAGCAGGGAAGATGAGAGTCCCTCAGGGAAACATTAAAGCAAGAAGAGGGATAGTGGCCAAGCCCTGGGTCTCAGGGGTGAGGGCCACTAGCTGTAAAGGTAGAAACACTGGCTTCCCCAAGCTCATGCCAAAGTGACCGGCAACATTTACGACAAGCTAAGGGCTTCCAGTGCCCCGCTGCACGTGAATGAACCACCTGGGGGCTTCTGACCGTGCCGGCGCTGACAGAGCGGACCCGGCTCGGGGCCAATGCCGCCGCCTTGGGGGCCAACCCCTTAGGGTCCACCTCGCGCCAGCTCCAGTTCTCCATTCAGGAAAGCCACTCCTCTCTCTGCACTGCGGCTGCCTTTCAGAAAACAGAAGCGCTACAAGAGAATCTCAAACCTTGGGATCCTACGAAATGTCCATTAAGTCAATTCGAGTACCCAGAATTCACAAAATGAAAATACTATCCACCAGGTTCATTTCCTTTATATCTGATACGCCTTAAACTGCTGTTAAAAGATCGTTTGCTCTTACACTCTACCTTTGCACCATCACAGTGCAGACTCCAGGGCCGTGCTGATGCCTGGCACACAGAGGTATTCCATCAGTACCTGCTGAATGATTTAGTGCTATGAGAGCAAAGTTAAATAAAGATGTTATCATCTGTGAAATCATGAGTAAGAGCTCGGAAAAAATTCTCATTCATTTTTCCCCCATTACCTTCGCACAGAAGACAATACAAAAGGGTAATTCAATTATTTCATATTTTGAAAAGGCAAGGTCAACATTTCGTTCATGTCTCGGGGCAGAAGGCGTATGTAGAGGGGCAGCGGTGATTCTGACGGTAACTGGAAGACTGAAGTGAATTTATGGAGGAGATGGGAGCCGATGGGGCACATCCACTAGGGGCTCAATAGATGTTTCCATTTCATGGGAGGAAAACTATTTCTTTACATCCAAGAACACAGCTAAGAGCACAAAATGGATCCATAGTTTTTACTTAACCATGTAGCAAAGTGAGAGTCTTCATTTGTACAGGTTAAGGGCTCCAAGGGTTAGGGAATGGGCCTGGTTCAAGAATTTTCCCAACATTTTCTGATAGTTGACTATGTACTCAAATGAGTAATTCTCTAACCAAGATGCCAATTTATGGGTGTAAAAAATAAGAGGGCTGTGGTAGGCAGCCTCTCATATGGTGCCCAAGGAGCCCCACTCCCTGGTATTTGAACCCTGGAATAACCCTGACCCACACTGGCCGGGATTGGTCTGTGTGACCAACAGAATATGGCAGAAGTAATGGCACATCACTTCTGAGATCAGGGCATGAAAGCACATAGCTTCTAACACTTTCTTTCTCTATCTCCTTCTCCCGTGCTCTCTTCCCCTCTCCCTGTCTCAGTCTCTCTCACACTCACACAGATCATGCACTCTGGGGAAGCCAGGTCACGGGCAGCCCTACAGAGAGTTGAGGAACTGAAGCCTCCTTCCAACTGTCACGTTCATGAATGACCTTGAGGTTGATCCTCCAGCCCAGGTCCACGCTCAAAGACTGCAGCCCAGGCAACCAACAAGGGAGTAATCTCCAAAATACACAAACAGCTCATGCAGCTCAATATCAAAAAAAACCAAAAACCCAATCAAGAAATGGGCAGAAGATCTAAATAGACACTTCTGCAAAGAAGACATCCAGATGGCCAAAAAAGCATACGCAAAGATGCTTAGTATCACTAATTATTACAGAAATGCAAATCAAAACACGAGGTATCACCTCACACCAGTCAGAATGGCGATCATCAAAAAAAATCTACAAACAATAAATGCTGGAGAGGGTGTGGAGAAAAGGGAACGCTCTTGCACTGTTGGTGGGAATGTACATTGTACAGCCACGATGGAGTACATTACGGAGGTTCCTTAAAAAACTAAAAATAGAGTTGCTATATGATCCAGCAGTCCCACTCCTGGTGGCCAAAAAAGCATACGCAAAGATGCTCAGTATCACTAATTATTACAGAAATGCAAATCAAAACACGAGGTATCACATCACACCAGTCAGAATGGCGATCATCAAAAAAATCTACAAACAATAAATGAACGCTCTTGCACTGTTGGTGGGAATGTACATTGTACAGCCACGATGGAGTACATTACGGAGGTTCCTTAAAAAACTAAAAATAGAGTTGCTATATGATCCAGCAGTCCCACTCCTGGTCATATATCCGGAGAAAACCATAATTTGAAAAGATACGTGCACCCCAACGTTCACTGCAGCAGTATTTACAATAGCCAAGACATGGAAACAACCTATCCAAGACAGAGGAATGGATAAAGAAGATGTGGTGTACACACACGTACACGTACGTACACACACACACACACACACACACACACACACCCCACACACAGGAATATTACTCAGACATAAAAAAGAACAAAATAATTCCATTTGCAGCAACATTGATGGACCTGGAAACTACCATACTAAGTGAAGTAAGTCAGACAGAGAAAGACAAATATCATATGATATCACTTATATGTGGAATCTAAAAACATGATATAAATGAACTTATTTACAAAATAGAAATAGAGTCACAGACACAGAAAACAAACCTATGGTTATTGGGGGGAGGAGGAGGGGAAGGATAAATTGGGAGATTTATATAAAACAGATAACTAATAAGAACCTACTATATAGGGGCTTCCCTGGTGGTGCAGCGGTTAAGAATCCTGGTGGTGCAGTGGTTAAGAATCCGCCTGCCAATGCAGGGGACATGGGTTCGAGCCCTGGTCCGGGAAGATCCCACATGCTGCGGAGCCACTAAGCCCATGTGCCACAGCTCTTGAGCCTGTGCTCTAGGGCCCATGAGCCACAACTACGGATCCCGTGCGCCGCAACTACTGAAGCCTGTGCGCCTAGAGCCCGTGCTCCGCAACAAGAGAAGTCACCGCAATGAGAAGCCCATGCACCGCAACAAAGTGTAGCCCCTGCCTGCTGCAACTAGAGAAAGCCCGCGCACAGCAACAAAGACCCAATGCAGACATAAATAAATTTATTAAAAAAAAAAAAAAAAAAAAAAGAACCTACTATATAGCACGGGGAGCTGTACTCAATACTCTGTAGTGACCTATATGGGAAAAGGATCCAAAAAAGAGTGGATAGGGACTTCCCTGGTGGCACACTGGTTAAGAATCCGCCTGCCAATGCAGGAGACACAGGTTCGAGCCCTGGTCTGGGAAGATCCCACACGCCGCGGAGCCACTAAGCCTGTGTGCCACAATAGTGAGCCCACGCGCCACAACTACTGAAGCCCGTGCACCCTAGAGCCCGTGCTCCGCAACAAGAGAAGCCACCGCAGTGAGAAGCCCGAGTACCGCAACGAAGAGTAACGCCCCCTTGCCGCAACTAGAGAAAGCCCGCGCGCAGCAACAAAGACCCGACGCAGCCAAATAAATAAATAAATAAATAAGAGTGGATATATGTATATGGCTAACTGACTCAGTTTGCTCTACACCTGAAACTAACATAACATTGTGAATCAACTCTACTCCAATAAACTTTACTCCAATTGTAAATCAATTTTTACTCCCATAAAAATTAAAAAAAAAAAAAAAAAAAAGACTGCAGCCCAGGACAACATGGTGACTACAACGCATGAGAGACCTTGAGCCAGAACATTCCAGCTCATCTGTGCTTGGATTCCTGAGCCTCAGAGGCACTGTGAGGTAATAAATATCTGTATTTTTCAGCTGTTGAGTGCTGGGGTAATTCGCTACACACCAACAGATAACTAATAATAACAGGGGCTGAAACCGGAGTGCATTAGTGGGCATGAAAGAACAGTCCCACAGAAACTAATACCATCTATCTGCTCCCCCATCACCTCCTCCAAGCCAATTACTATTGAATTCCATGCGTTTGCCTTCAACCAAGCACGCAAACAAACACAAACAAACGTAAGACCCAGCAAATAGTCTATCTTGCCACCATCAAATAGCTCTGTTTTAGTAAAATCTAGATCTACTGGGTAAATCATTTACCTCCCAGATTCATGCACCCTTAGTAACCAGGTATTTTTACCCCTAATCCCCCAGCAAATCACTTGCTCTCCTCAGCTAGGCACGTATACGTCCAAATGGTACAAGTGGCATTTTTCATTAGATTAGAAGAAAAGTTCCTGCTTCTTAAAGTTCTTGATTCACTATGAGGTAAATCCTAAACTTGTCTGACTTATTTTACCAAATTCTTGACATAAAAACTTGAGAACCTGGGCTGCATTCTGCATCATCATGAAAGAGTAGATTTACCTGAAAGAGTCCCCTGTGTGGCTTTAAACTACTTACACTACGTAACAGAATTTAGATTATCTTCCTCCAATGCAAACTCCCGTTTCTGTTTGGTTGGCTTTCTCACGAGTGTGACATCAGTGCCCAGAATGAACAGAAGCAATGGATGTGCACATGCTCTAATTGGGACTCTAATTATTAAGCTGGATCTTGCTTGGGGGCTCTAATTTTGATGTGAAATCGTATTCCCTGTCGCCCAAACCGTTACCGGAAGCTGATCCTCCAAGGCCCCAAGTCCGTCTCCAAGGGGTGAACATGGTGACGGGACACCCAGGTGACCTCCTGTTTACCGCGTGAAGCCACTGCCACCAAGAGAGACAAATCCAAGGTCAAGGTTTCACCTACCGTGCTCTGAGACCTCCAAATTCGGAACATTTCTGAGCATACGTGTTGTCTGTCTGACACGTTTCCCTGAAAAGAGCCCGAGAGTCTCAAAAGATGTCAGACCGCACCAGTGACTCGTCCGCAATATAATTTCTTTCAGCAGAAACTGGGCAAGACTCCACGGCAGGGCCTTGTGATTCCAGGCAGCAAAAACACCCAAGGGCACAGCTGCCGCTCCTCGCGAGCGCCTCTGGGGAGAACACGACGGGGGCTGCACCCGGGAACGCCGGCTCTGGCGGGGGGGGCGGGGGGGCTGCCCCCCGCCCCCCGCCCCGCCGTGGCTGGGAGCTTAGCAATGCCCACATCAGGTGGCTGAGTCACGGAACAGTCCAGGGACCAGGCAAGCGGGCCCACAGTCCACACCGGCCCCTGAACCCCGTCCTCGTGGGCAGCATCCCTCCCGTCCAGTCCCGAGGGAAAGCCCACCGCCGCCGGCCCGCTCGCGTGTGACCGAGAACGGGCTACACGCGGCTCCACGTGCCAGCAGAGCGGCCCCAGCCCCCTGTGAACTGTTGCACACGAAAAATACCTCCTGAGGGAGAGGGCGTGAGAGCCTGCAGACCTTTGGCAGGAAAGTCATGAAATAAAGAATCCACCCAGGCGATCCCAGCTTCGGCCGAGGCTGCCGCCCGCCCTGCGCGCACACGCGCCCGTGCACCGGGACTGGCTGGTGACGGATCACTGCACCTGCAGCTCTGTCGTGCTGACTCGTCCATTTTATTAAGGACAAAGGATTGACAACGGTTTGGATGTCTCTGGCCGCCCTGTAAATGGCCATGGGCGTGAGTCGTGCATGGCCAGGTAGCCACGTCAGGACACCAGGGGCGTCTGGGAGAAGACGGGTGGGGTGCGATGGTGTGGGGAATCGCCACCGCTACGGGTTGAACTGGGTCCCCTCAGGAAGATATGTTGTGGTCCCAACCCCCCCGGACCTCACAATGTGACCTTATTTGGAACTAGGTTTGCTGCAGACAGAATTCATCAAGATGAAATGCAAATCAAAACCCTGCTACACAACCTCACACCCGTCAGAACGGTCATCACCAAAAAGACGACAAATAACACGAGTTAGCGAGGATGTGGAGAAAAGGGAACCCTGACCCAGTGATGGTGGGAATGGAAACCGGGACAGTCACTGCAGAAGACAGCACGGAGAATCCTCAAAAAACTAAAAATAGAACTACCACACGACCTAGCAGTTCCACTCCTAGGTATTTTCCTGAAGAAAACAAAAACACTAATTTGAAGAGATATACACAACCCTATGTTCACTGCAGCATTGTTTACAATTGCCAAGACAGGGACGCAACCTAAGTGTTCATCAACAGATGAATGGATAAAGAAAATGTGTACACACACACACACACACACACACACACACACACACACAGAGGAATACTGTTCAGCCATCAAAAAGAATGAAATCTTGCCATCTGTGACAACACGGATGGACCTGGAGGGTATTATGCTAAGTGAAATAAGTCAAAGAGAAATACTGCATGATTTCACTTATATGTGGAATCTAAGAAACAAAACAAATGAACAAACACAACAAAACCGAAACAGACTCACAGAAATAGGTAGTTGTAGCGGCGAGAGGGTGGGCGGTGAGTGAAATAGGTGAGGAGCTTAAGAGGTACAGACTTCCAGCTACAAAATAAATGAGTCATGGGGATGAAATGTAGAGCACGGGGAATACAGTCAATAATAACGTCGTATCTTTGTATGGTAACAGATGGTTAACGACTTATTGTGGTGATCATTCTGTGATATACAGAAATAGTAAGCCACCATGTTGTACACCTGGAAATAACACAGTGCTGTAGGTCAGTCGTGTATCAATAAAACTAAAAGAGAGAGAGAAAGAAAACGCGCACACACAGAGAGAATTCATCAGATGAGGTCACGGCAGAGTAGGGTGGGCCCTTAATCCAATAATGACTGGGTGTGCTTGTAAGAAGATGGTCACATGAAGACCAAGGCACACAGAAGGCAGAGACTGAAGTGACATGTCTACAAGTCCAAGAATGTCAGGGGTTGTCAAAAACCACGGATGATAGGACACGAGCAAGGAAGGGCCTTCAGAGGAGGGCCGCCCTGGTGGCACCTTGATCTGGGACTTCTGGCCTCCAGGACTATGAGAGAACCCCTTTTTGTTGTTGTAGGTCAGTTTGTGGTACTTTTGTTAAGGCGGCCCTGGGAAACCGATACAATCACTAAGAATCATGGTTTCTGCTCTACTTTACAATCAAGACAAGTGCTTATTAAAATACTGTTTCAGATGCTGGCTGTAATGTAACAGCAATTTTCATAATAAAAGACATGCATCTCTTTAAAAAAAAAAAAAAAAAAGGCTTCCCTCGCAGCCTTTCAGAGAATCCCTGCATGAGGAAACGGTCCCTCTGATGGGCTCTGGTCCTGCGTTGGGACTTCAGCCCATCCTCACTCGGGTGTTTCTCTGCTCAACCACAGTCACCTGCATGTCCTGGGAGGAACCTGGAGTTCGGGTGGGAGTGGAGAGGGACAACATACAAGATCCCAAGTTACCGAGTTGACATTTTCGGGTTTACAAAATGCTGCCTACAAATGTATACATAAAAAAGCATGTTTTAAAAAAAAAAAGCATGTTTGTTGATATGACTGCTATCTACACGCATGTCCCCGTATGCATCTTCAGATCCTTTAAAACAGCACAATTTTTACTGTTTAACATCACTAGATAATTATTCTAAAAACCAAGGTGGTGTGTGGGTTTCAGATCAGTAAAAAGAGGCCCCAGAACTAAAAAGAGGCCCCAGAACTAGAGCCTAGCCGGGCCCCCCAGGGTCTACGACATCAAACCACAGAACGGATGAGAAACCATTACCATAATGAGCTCTTTCTCCATTCCTCCCAGTCATGAGTCCCCTTGAAGAATTCCTTCAAAATTCTGAAATGGTTTCTCTTCAAAAGGAAAAAGATAGGCTTATTGAGAAGGGCAGAAACCAGCTCGTATCTGTGTGTGCATTTATTCACCCTCTTGTCTTCTCGCCTTTTAGGATGTCTGAAAAGTGAAGGGATCTTCACTTACTCCAGGAGTTCTCCGGCATATCAGTCAACGATTCACGCTTCTCGTTTACCAGGACTGACAAGAATGCCGACTCCACATGGATTAGTGACAAACAGTTCTATGTGTGATCAAGAACTAAGCCTGCTTACTCAGCCTTAAAAAAGAACAAAATAATGCCATCTGCAGCCACACGGATGGACCTAGAGATTGTCGTACTGAGTGATGTTAAGTCAGACACAGAAAGACAAATATCATATGATATCACTTATATGTGGAATCTTAAAAAAAGGATACAAATGAACTTATTTTCAAAACAGAAGTAGAGTCACAGATGTAGAAAACAAACTCATGGTTACCAGGGGATTGCGGGGGGGGGGTGGGTGGGATAAACTGGGAGGTTGGGACTGACATATTCACACTACTAATATATAAAACAGATAACTAAGTAAGGACCTACTGTACAGCACAGGGAACTCTACTCAGTACTCTGTCATGGCCTATATGGGAAAAGAATCTGAAAAAGAATGGATATAGGTATATGTATAACTGATTCACGCTGCTGTACACCTGAAACTAACATAACATTGTCAATCAACTATACTCCAATAAAATTTTTTTTAAAAATGAAAAAAAGAACTAAGCCTGCTCTTCGAACTTCTGGATTCTGTTATTCCACACCCAGCCAACCAGGATCAGTTATCAGAAATTACAAGGGACAACACCACTGAGGATTTCGTGACATTTATAAAAGCAAAAATACACGGTCTATTAACATTTATTAAATAGTATACACCTTATAAGAATGGAAATTAAATGAGTAATATATACATGAGAAAAAAGATAAAGAAATCTTAGTCGGCTCTACCCAATACTTGTCATCCATCTGGTGTGAAAGAAACCACCTCTTGACTTTATCTAACTAATCAGCTACCGTTTAAAAAAAATATGTTAACATTCAACTTCAAAGCTATATATTTTATTTTTTTAGTAAATTTATTTATTCTATTTAGTTATTTTTGGCTGCATTGGGTCTTCGTTGTGGCGCGTGGGCTTCTCACTGCGGTGGCTTCTCTTGTTGTGGAGCACGGGCTCAGTAGTTGTGGCTCATGGGCTCTAGAGCGTAGGCTCAGTAGTTGTGGCGCACGGGCTTAGCCGTTCCGCGGCACGTGGGATCTTCCCGGACCAGGGCTTGAACCCGTGTCCCCCGGTTTGGATGTCTCTGGCCGCCCTGTAAATGGCCATGGGCGTGAGTCGTGCATGGCCAGGTAGCCACGTCAGGACACCAGGGGCGTCTGGGAGAAGGCGGGTGGGGTGCGATGGTGTGGGGAATCGCCACCGCTACGGGTTGAACTGGGTCCCCTCAGGAAGATATGTTGTGGTCCCAACCCCCCCGGACCTCACAATGTGACCTTATTTGGAACTAGGTTTGCTGCAGACAGAATTCATCAAGATGAAATGCAAATCAAAACCCTGCTACACAACCTCACACCCGTCAGAACGGTCATCACCAAAAAGACGACAAATAACACGAGTTAGCGAGGATGTGGAGAAAAGGGAACCCTGACCCAGTGATGGTGGGAATGGAAACCGGGACAGTCACTGCAGAAGACAGCACAGAGAATCCTCAAAAAACTAAAAATAGAACTACCACACGACCTAGCAGTTCCACTCCTAGGTATTTTCCTGAAGAAAACAAAAACACTAATTTGAAGAGATATACACAACCCTATGTTCACTGCAGCATTGTTTACAATTGCCAAGACAGGGACGCAACCTAAGTGTTCATCAACAGATGAATGGATAAAGAAAATGTGTACACACACACACACACACACACACACACACACACACACAGAGGAATACTGTTCAGCCATCAAAAAGAATGAAATCTTGCCATCTGTGACAACACGGATGGACCTGGAGGGTATTATGCTAAGTGAAATAAGTCAAAGAGAAATACTGCATGATTTCACTTATATGTGGAATCTAAGAAACAAAACAAATGAACAAACACAACAAAACCGAAACAGACTCACAGAAATAGGTAGTTGTAGCGGCGAGAGGGTGGGCGGTGAGTGAAATAGGTGAGGAGCTTAAGAGGTACAGACTTCCAGCTACAAAATAAATGAGTCATGGGGATGAAATGTAGAGCACGGGGAATACAGTCAATAATAACGTCGTATCTTTGTATGGTAACAGATGGTTAACGACTTATTGTGGTGATCATTCTGTGATATACAGAAATAGTAAGCCACCATGTTGTACACCTGGAAATAACACAGTGCTGTAGGTCAGTCGTGTATCAATAAAACTAAAAGAGAGAGAGAAAGAAAACGCGCACACACAGAGAGAATTCATCAGATGAGGTCACGGCAGAGTAGGGTGGGCCCTTAATCCAATAATGACTGGGTGTGCTTGTAAGAAGATGGTCACATGAAGACCAAGGCACACAGAAGGCAGAGACTGAAGTGACATGTCTACAAGTCCAAGAATGTCAGGGGTTGTCAAAAACCACGGATGATAGGACACGAGCAAGGAAGGCCCTTCAGAGGAGGGCCGCCCTGGTGGCACCTTGATCTGGGACTTCTGGCCTCCAGGACTATGAGAGAACCCCTTTTTGTTGTTGTAGGTCAGTTTGTGGTACTTTTGTTAAGGCGGCCCTGGGAAACCGATACAATCACTAAGAATCATGGTTTCTGCTCTACTTTACAATCAAGACAAGTGCTTATTAAAATACTGTTTCGGATGCTGGCTGTAATGTAACAGCAATTTTCATAATAAAAGACATGCATCTCTTTAAAAAAAAAAAAAAGGCTTCCCTCGCAGCCTTTCAGAGAATCCCTGCATGAGGAAACGGTCCCTCTGATGGGCTCTGGTCCTGCGTTGGGACTTCAGCCCATCCTCACTCGGGTGTTTCTCTGCTCAACCACAGTCACCTGCATGTCCTGGGAGGAACCTGGAGTTCGGGTGGGAGTGGAGAGGGACAACGTACAAGATCCCAAGTTACCGAGTTGACATTTTCGGGTTTACAAAATGCTGCCTACAAATGTATACATAAAAAAGCATGTTTTAAAAAAAAAAAGCATGTTTGTTGATATGACTGCTATCTACACGCATGTCCCCGTATGCATCTTTAGATCCTTTAAAACAGCACAATTTTTACTGTTTAACATCACTAGATAATTATTCTAAAAACCAAGGTGGTGTGTGGGTTTCAGATCAGTAAAAAGAGGCCCCAGAACTAAAAAGAGGCCCCAGAACTAGAGCCTAGCCGGGCCCCCCAGGGTCTACGACATCAAACCACAGAACGGATGAGAAACCATTACCATAATGAGCTCTTTCTCCATTCCTCCCAGTCATGAGTCCCCTTGAAGAATTCCTTCAAAATTCTGAAATGGTTTCTCTTCAAAAGGAAAAAGATAGGCTTATTGAGAAGGGCAGAAACCAGCTCGTATCTGTGTGTGCATTTATTCACCCTCTTGTCTTCTCGCCTTTTAGGATGTCTGAAAAGTGAAGGGATCTTCACTTACTCCAGGAGTTCTCCGGCATATCAGTCAACGATTCACGCTTCTCGTTTACCAGGACTGACAAGAATGCCGACTCCACATGGATTAGTGACAAACAGTTCTATGTGTGATCAAGAACTAAGCCTGCTTACTCAGCCTTAAAAAAGAACAAAATAATGCCATCTGCAGCCACACGGATGGACCTAGAGATTGTCGTACTGAGTGATGTTAAGTCAGACACAGAAAGACAAATATCATATGATATCACTTATATGTGGAATCTTAAAAAAAGGATACAAATGAACTTATTTTCAAAACAGAAGTAGAGTCACAGATGTAGAAAACAAACTCATGGTTACCAGGGGATTGCGGGGGGGGGGTGGGTGGGATAAACTGGGAGGTTGGGACTGACATATTCACACTACTAATATATAAAACAGATAACTAAGTAAGGACCTACTGTACAGCACAGGGAACTCTACTCAGTACTCTGTCATGGCCTATATGGGAAAAGAATCTGAAAAAGAATGGATATAGGTATATGTATAACTGATTCACGCTGCTGTACACCTGAAACTAACATAACATTGTCAATCAACTATACTCCAATAAAATTTTTTTTAAAAATGAAAAAAAGAACTAAGCCTGCTCTTCGAACTTCTGGATTCTGTTATTCCACACCCAGCCAACCAGGATCAGTTATTAGAAATTATAAGGGACAACACCACTGAGGATTTCGTGACATTTATAAAAGCAAAAATACACGGTCTATTAACATTTATTAAATAGTATACACCTTATAAGAATGGAAATTAAATGAGTAATATATACATGAGAAAAAAGATAAAGAAATCTTAGTCGGCTCTACCCAATACTTGTCATCCATCTGGTGTGAAAGAAACCACCTCTTGACTTTATCTAACTAATCAGCTACCGTTTAAAAAATATATGTTAACATTCAACTTCAAAGCTATATATTTTATGTTTTTAGTAAATTTATTTATTCTATTTAGTTATTTTTGGCTGCATTGGGTCTTCGTTGTGGCGCGTGGGCTTCTCACTGCGGTGGCTTCTCTTGTTGTGGAGCACGGGCTCAGTAGTTGTGGCTCATGGGCTCTAGAGCGTAGGCTCAGTAGTTGTGGCGCACGGGCTTAGCCGTTCCGCGGCACGTGGGATCTTCCCGGACCAGGGCTTGAACCCGTGTCCCCTGCACGGGCAGGCGGACTCTTAAGCACGGCGCCCCCAGGGAAGCCCCAAAGCGACATATTTTAAAGCAGATAAGCTCTAAATCCAGGACCAGTCGCTGCTGTTGAGTCGACTTCGCGACAAGCTCTCTGAGCCAGGAATTCTCAGAACCAACTGGGGGGGCTTACAAAGGATACAATTCACCTCGGCCAGGAAACCAGAAACCTGGCGGCAAGACGAGCTGAAGTGCTAAGGCTCCCAGTCTACAGCAGAAGAAAAGGAACCTGAAGACAAATGCATCCGTAACGACCATCAACTGTATCCTTCACGGCCCTGAAGTCGCCTCGCTGAGCTTTCAACAGTACTACGAGACGTTCCAGATCGTTCTGCAGAGGAGAAGTACGCACAGCACAGAACGCTGCCGTGCTCCTAACCACCTCTCTCAGAAAGACAGCACTTGCGCGAGACAATGAACAGAAGGAAAACGCGATCACGGGGCGATCACACACCTGACTGCCCGTGGACACAGCCAGCACCTGTCTCACTTGAGCGCACCGCCGCGGGCCAGGGCTGCAATTCCCGGACACGGGTCCCTGGGCTCTCTTCCTGCCCACCCGAGACCCCGCAGCCCCTCACCACCCCAGTCAGAGAGGTGGGAGAGGGGCCCGAAGCAGAGTGAACGGGGAGCCGGGAATCCCAGAAACGTGAAAGGGGGGATCCCGGATGAAAGACATCACGCTGCCGTATTTCCTTACACGACCTTCATGCCCACGTCACGCTTCGACGGGGAGTGAACGGGGTCTGTGTCTGCTACTCGCTTCCAGAAACAAGTTCTGTCCTTACAGAGGCTGCCCAAAGCTGGACAGCTGTCACCAACCTTTGCAACTCGCGTGATAAACCACCCTGTACACAGCCAGCCGAGGAGCACGCTCCTGTAGGAGAGGCCGGCCCTCACCCACGCCCCCTTCCTGCGAACTCCACGGAGCCCGCGCGTGGCCACGAGAATCCCGGCGCTACCTGACCCAGATGCTCGCGGTCTAACCGTGAGGACAGAGGTTAGCTGGTAGGGGCCGATGGTAGGGGCAGGGGTGCCATCCTCCGGGCCCTGAACTCCCCCCGGATTTCTGCCACAGTCTGTCACTCGTGTGCTCACCCCAGAGACTCAGACCCCACCGCTGCCAAAGGTGACACCCTAGAACATGTTACATCATGAATTACATCATTCTCCATGCAACAAACTCTCCAGGGGTCCCCTGAGCACCTGTAACGCAGCCCACATGCCCCGACCGGTTCGCTCCCCCTCGCAAGAAAGAAGCCCCGTCTCTCTGCTCCCGCATTACTGAGGGGTCTGGCCACGTTCAGGCCTGTCCTATCCGGTCAGAGGATAAAACTGAAGTTTTATTTATCGGTATACCTCCCGTGCCCAGCACAGCGCCAGATCCGCACGAGATGCTCAGCAAGTACTGGCTGCACTGAATTAAATTCAGATACAATATTATGAAAACGCCACAGGAAAAAGCATGGCTTTCCATGGATCTAGGAACAACACAGGCAGGCTTCTGGACCTCTTCGATTTTATGACCCAAGTACCTGTCAAGAAGTATTTCCAACTGGGGTCAGAAACGCTCACCAACGTTACCTAAGTAGAGACGTGAGTATTCTTCTCTGTTACAAAGGAACGATGCTCTCTGGTACTTTTTCCAAGCTGTGACATCCTGCTGGGCTTCCATCATAAGCAGATAAAAGCAAATGAAGACCTGGGGAGCTTTACTGATCCAACAGAGAGAGACACAGCAGCGCCAAAGATTGATTTCCCATCACGGATGCAGGTTTAGTACAGCCACGTAGCAGAGAACCGCAGACTGAACAGGCGTTCTCACTGGTTCTTCCACTCTCTCTCCAGCGCTTCTGTGGGGTTCACATACGACTCACAGCCAAGAGGTGAGCACCTCTTCCTTTTATAAAGATCCCCGCCCCCAAACTGGAAGTTTCAGTAATACCCCGGAAGTCCAATGTTCAAGATCTTTAATTAAAGGAACCTCGGCCCTGTAGCTACTTCCAAAGCGGCACTAACCACCTTGCACTGTGCTCCAAGGTGGTGCAGGAAAACTGGGCGCCATCTTCTAATTCCTCATCCTCACCAAGAGCAAATCAGCTCCTAGAAACCAGAGGCTGGTCGGAGGAAGCACATTGAAATTCTTCATAACACCTACTGTTTTCCTGTGAACCCAAGAGAGCCTCACTCTTCCCTTTCCCACCAGGGAGCCCCAGGTCGGGGTGGGAGCCTCAATTCCAAATCTAATTAAGAGTTCCCTATCAGTGGCCTGCCTGACAGTACAAACTGCAGTACTCTTGGAGACTCACATCCAGCTCTGGCCCAGGAGAACCCTGGCGACTTGTCAGTGTCTCTGTTTCTCTTCCACCTCTCATGTCCATGAGAGCTCGGGCATCATCCATCACGTGATGGAGACACTTATTTTTCCTCCCAGTGTGAATCCTTCTACACCCCTCCCCCCCACCCAATTTATTCATGGAAGAGTCTAAGCTTGGTCATCCACTATGAATTGGTGTTATGGCTACATCTACAATGATAAAGATTAAGAGAACAAAAAAACCCCTCTTTTCCTTGTATTCCAACATATGATGTATTTTATTTTCCAATCAAGATACTGCTTGTGGGTTATATACTCTCCTCTACGGGCAAAATTTGTAACACGTTCACGGGTGTCCATTTTTCTTTTTTAGCTCTGGGGAGACCTATACCCCAAAATGAATTTTGAATTATAAACAAGTCATTCAATCAGTTGCACTGGAAGGAGTAACGTGGCCAGAGCCATCAAAGGAAACGGGGGAGGATGAAGATGAGAAGTTTAGAAGCTTCCAAGAGAACCCTTCTGAAAACGATCAAGTTAACTCTCCATACAAACTCACAGGTTCACGGCACATGGGGAGAACTGACGGGAACCCATCGGCGCCGTGCCCCTCTCCTTCTCGCCGCAAGGACCCTACCCCGCTGAGAAAGACCCCCCCACCAACTCCAGCTGGGGAGTTCCACAGCACCATGAGGCAGTGTGTAGGTAGGAGCCGACAACAGAACCCTCTCATTCAGGATGCTCTGGGTTGACTGAACACTTCCCCCCAAAAGATATACTGAAGTCCTAACCCCCAGTACCTGAGAATGTGCCTTGTTTGGAAATGTGGCCTTGACAGAAGGAATCAAGACAACTTCATGACCATGTTCCTTTTCCTCAAAAAAAGTCCCAGGTTCATTTCAGGGACTGAAATATATGGAAAGACTAGCGCCAATGTACGAGTTTCATAGGGCAGACAGTTGTTCTGTTTCTTAGGGCTACCGTAACAAAGGACCTCAAGCGGTCGGCTAAACGGAAACGCATTCCCACACAGCTCTGGAGTCTGGATCAAGTCTGAGATCCAGCAGTCGGCGGGGTTGGTTCCATCTGAGGGCTGGGAGGGAAAAATCTGTCCCAGGCCTTTCTCCTTGGCTTACAGACGGGCATCTTCACGTTCACACGCGTGTGCGTCCAAATCTCCTCTTTTTAGGGGACACCGGTCATACGGGATCAGGGGCCCCCCGAATGACCTCCCTGGCTTGGTGACCTCTGTAAGACTCTACCTCCAAATGAGGTCACATTCCAAGGTGCCAGGGGCTGGGGGATGGGCGAGACAGTTCAATCCGTAACAGTGACGTGGACTATACAATATGTAAAGCCCCAGTAGTGGCAAGAGTTAACAGCAGATGCAGGAAAGGAGAACACTGCTTAAAGACAGGACTAGGGTGGCCTCAGAACTCCTTACTTGGGCTTGTGCTTGGGTAAAACATCTGAGCCTGTATCAGCGGGGGGCAGGCCAGGCCAAGGGCCACCCCACTGCACAACTCCTAAAGGACACACACTTGACTCAAGGGATGCTTGATCTAAACACTTTCCATAAATTTTGGGCATATCATGCATTTCTTTCTTTAAAGAAAAAAAAAGGATTCTGTCAGTGTCTATGACTTTGGGCATGCAGATATACTCTGGCCAGCGGCTGGCTGAATATGTGTGTGGGCTGGAGAACCGTGAGAGAGCGGGCATTCACTCTTGCTCTCGATGAACATCTCTGCGAGGAAAAATGCTCCCAGAAGCTCATAAAGAAAACGAAAAGCAAAGAATTCTATAGGGTCCAGGGGCAGAGGCACTTCAGTCCTCTGAGATCGACAGCTCAGCTCACATTCTAAAATAAAGCACTGGATATGCCTCAAGCCTAAAGCTTTTTAAACACCCTTCCCCATTTTTACTGGCATTGAATCTGTATTTCTAACTTACTTTTCCCGATTCTTCTATCCACTGAGGCCTCAGTCTCTTCCTTCACCATTAGTTTCCCTTACGACTTTCTCCTTATGACTGTTTTCGAATCAATGTCAAAAAATGTATACAGCCTCCACCCCATCATCTAATAATGAGGTGCTCCAGGCATGACTGGTGTTAAGGGAAACCACGGCATGGGGGCTTCAGGATCCTCCAGCTTATTCCCAGGTCTTCCCTAAAAAGTCTGGGGGAAACTGCAAGGAGACACTCAACGATTACACAGCTCTCTCTACTTGGGTTGGACACCTGCACCTCGTGCGGCTTTAAAAGTGAGACAAA
This sequence comes from Physeter macrocephalus, assembly GCF_002837175.3. NCBI lineage: Eukaryota > Metazoa > Chordata > Mammalia > Artiodactyla > Physeteridae > Physeter > Physeter macrocephalus. Next base: position 152,974,263 of record NC_041220.1, on the reverse strand, counting down.
AGCACGGCTACAGGACTACTCGGGGCACGTCAGGGACTGTTACATACACCCTGGCGACGACCTAGTCCACGCTCGGATTCACAGAGGGAAGGCTCTGTGATGACTTCCCAGCCTCCTGCACACATCTCATGCACACGCACTTCACACATCCGCCAGCCTCCATGAATGACTTCACACATCCGCCAGCCTCCATGAATGACTTCACACATCCGCCAGCCTCCATGAATGACTTCACACATCCGCCAGCCTCCATGAATGACTTCACACATCCGCCAGCCTCCATGAATGACTTCACACATCCGCCAGCCTCCATGAATGACTTCACACATCCGCCAGCCTCCATGAATGACTTCACACATCCGCCAGCCTCCATGAATGACTTCAAAGCGACATCCAAGACAGTATAAAATTTATGCAACCCAGAGAGGGTGCCGCGAGATGCGAACGTGTGCGCTTCCAGAGACCACGACACAAGTCGTGGGCCGTGCCGGAGGGTGGCGCTCTAGACGATGAGGAATGACCACCCGGGGTTCTCCTTCTGCCCCTACAAGATAGTAAGCCAGTTTCCCAGGGGCTGCTTAACTCCCCTGAACTCAAGAGAGGGAAGGGCATTCAATGGGCGGCTTCAGAGCCTCAGAGCTGATAGGGTGGTGGTTCCCAAACAGGGGCGGTCATGCCCGCAGAGGGTGCTGGACAACGTCTGCAGACATTCTGGGCCGTCCCGAACGGAAGGGGCGGGCTCTCCTGGCACCTCCCAGGGGGTTGACTCCTCATGGCGGGGGCCGCCCCGGGCACTGCAGGACGCTAAGCAGCATCCCCGGCCTCCATCCCCTATAGACGCCAGAAGCACCCTTACTCCCAGCTGGACAATCTACAGTATCTCCGTACCCTGCCAACAGGCGCCTAGGAGGCAAAACTGTCCTGGCTTGGGACTGCCGTTCTAGGGTGAACTGAACGAACGAACGGCCAACTTTGCTGACCCGCGCCTCCTAGGGATACCCGTATTTAGAGGGCCGGCTTGCATGACAAATAACTGTAAACATTTCTGATCTCCCCTACCAGCCCTCAGCAACTTAAGAGGAGCCACACAGGAACCATCTTTAGCTCAACATTTTCAAGTACTTTCTAAACACCGCACATCTATTCTCCACCAATGAAGCCACACATTTGCCTGCAACATTCTCCCAGTCACCACTGCAACCGCCTGGTCCCTTACTAGACTAAACAGTCTCCCTGTGATTTTATTTACAAAATAATTTATTTCGTTGAGCCCAGGTGAACGGTAAAATGTCACCAAGTGCAGACTGGAAAAAACCCCACGTGCGCAGTGTTTTCTGTGTACTTGATTTTTAGCTCTCCTGAAAGTTTAGGAGAAGGACTTCATGTAAACGGTTAAATTAAAAGAGAATTACCTAAAACTTCAGGAAGGACACCCCCAACACTTTTTGCAAGATTTCATGGTAAACTGTTTCAAATGTAGCACAGTACAAGTCAGACTTGAGGGATACTGTTGCCAGACGTCAGCTGCGAAAATCTGGGCGCTGGTTTAAACTCCGGCTGGTCACCCAACCCATTTGGGGCGCTGGCACACTTAAAAGAAAAAGCATCTCAACTTATAAGTTGCGCTTGTTTCCACGGAGGGTTTTCAATTCCTAAAATGTCCTAGGGATCTGAGCCATGGTTATGGATTCCCTTTCATGTCTGTCTACCTCTTCCTAAAAGCCAGCAAGACATTGAAAAGAAGGGCACCTAACACGTGGCTCCCAGGAGCCATGCAGTCAGTGACTCTCGTTAAGGGGATTATTTATGATATGAACCCTCCAAATCGAAACACTGAAACAAGATTAACATTTGGGCAAAAAGGTATTTACATTTCAAACACGAAAGAATGAGTTCCCTCTTATCGGCAAGGTTGTTAAGCCACTTCGCTGCCAGCAAACGGAAATAAAACGTGATGCACCCATCTAACTTTATTACTGATGAGAAAACCTTCACGCCTAGAGTCGCCGGACCATTTCCCAGCCGCCTGTGGCCATGGGTGAGCCCCATTTTTAACAGTGTCAGACAGGAATAAGAACCACCAACTCTCTTACAGGGCGGAGGGGACAGCCCACCACACAGAGTCAGGACATGGCTTTGCCACCTCCCTGCAAGGCTCCGAAGCCCCCCTCCCCATTCACTAGGCTGCCAAAGCAACTCTCCCTCCAAAGCACAACTTCTGTAACCTCATGAAAAGAAAAGCACAGCTCTGGCAGATACAAAGGTGAGAAAGGAAAACAGCTCAGAGGTGAGAGACTCCGCAAAGGGAGGGCATGCACCTGCCCAGTCTGTTCTGTTCTATTTCGACGTGTCTACATCTTAACATCACGAAACTTATTTGATTTGACTGTAACTCTGCTTTGCAGACCTTTGAAAATGTGACACCTCCACTCCCGTAGCTGACAATGAGGTGAGAATGAAATCCAAGTTCTGACACCTCAGAGTGCTGCTTAAAGGGTTCTGCCTCAGACAGAGGAAATGCAAATTGCGGCATTTGGAGAGTTTCGGGGATGGGGGAGAAGCCTCCAAGGATTCAGGCATATGCTAATAATTTGAGATAGAGAGTAAAATAAACCCACCAAGGTACTACCATAGTGATTCTAGTATGTGGCTCTAAAAAACTCCGTTTTGTTTGAAGCTCTAATCTCACAAGACACCACAAGGATCCCCTGAGGCTAAAATCTATTTCCGGTGGATTGTTAAGAAGTTAGTCTCCCAAATAATTCTCCCCCCATCTAGGGAAGGCACCACAAAGATGGCTAAGGTTAAATTCTTATAATAAACCCCAGAAAGAGAGTAAACCAGGACGGGGCAGCAGCACCATCAATAGGGAACATTTTCATGGAGAGATTTTTTCCCAAGAAATTTTCCCAAGTACTATTAATACCAACGCTATCAAATTACCGCCTAGGAATCCCTGAGAGCTGGAACATATTACTCTCCGCTTACAATGTCACCCCATACCACTCTGTTCCTTTTAGAGTAAAGATACCTAGAACCGGGGAGGTTATGACAATAACATATGCACGGATATGAAAAACTGTTTAAGGTGTTTAGTCAGGAATCTCGAACAAGTTGACTCTGGGAGAGTGCCTTGCTTTATAAACTTCATTTTAATACACCCTGGTGCTTCCAGGACTCTGATTCGTGATGCTCCACCCTAAGAAATGCATTTCCTTGAATAACCGCACCAATGGGGTCTCTCTGCATCCCATTTTAAAGGTATGGGCTCCGGGGCGGGGGGGGGGGGGGGGCTGTCTCAGGTGGGCGGGCAGGGGG
>NC_041220.1:152955839-152970707 GCF_002837175.3 Physeter macrocephalus | reverse complement strand
GCAGGGGCGGGGCAGTGAGGAGGTGAGGGAGGGGAAGGGATGGAGGTGGTGTACAGCAGAAGACGGGCCCTGGGTAGAGGGCGGCCTTGGGGAAGGGTGGGGTGCCGTAGGGAGATGGAGGGCTTTGGGTTCGGGAGGGCAGGGAGCTGGGTGCAGGACGGGAAATAGGTGCAGGACAGGTGAAAGGGCGCTGGGGGGAGGGGAGCGGGTAGGAGAGAACCCGTCCCCAGACCAGAGACATTCCTGTGGCACCCACCTGGCCCTGTACCTCCCCACACTAGACCTGGGCAGCGGGTAGAGGTGGGTGACACCTGGGGCACCAGGAGGCCTCCATCTGCTAAATCAACTTCACCTGCTGTTCGCCAACCTGGGGACATTCCGAACAGGTGAGCACTGCCGTCCACCACCCCTTCCATCCATCGTTCCCTCACCCCAGACATTGTATGGGACAAGCAGAGCGTATCTGAATGTGCTCCGCGGTGTTCGAGGGGTTTCCTCGCATTCAGGGGCAGGAAACCAGGCTAACCCGTGCAGGTACACCCCCTTCACCATGGAGACACCTACGGACTTCACAGAGGTGTGGTCTGCCTCAAGTTCCTAAGCAGGACTTAGGGATGCGTGAGGACAAGAAGAAGAATTTGCTCTCATTAGGGCAGCAGCCAAGACTTCATTTGCCACCATGTGTCCTATTTATGCACCACTGAAGGCGTGAAAATCAGCCGATTTCTCTACAATACAGAACACAGAAAATATCCCAGCTGAATTCTTCACCACCTCCACGTCGGATGTGCCCTAATCTTCTGGTGATATGTCAACACCGGGATGGGGGCAGCGCCAGACCCCCGGAAGCCAAAAAGATGCCCCCCCACCTCCCACCCCAGACACACATTTATTTTTCCCCTCAAGGAGAGAGGAATTATGTAGATTGCATCGCAGTGATCCAAGAACCAGAAAAAAGTCCTACTTAGAAATCAGTCACAAATGGTGGTGATGAATCACGCTTACATTGATTTTTTTTCACAGCTGTGGCTACTCTCTTGTAAAAGAAAAAACAGGAAACGTGAGTTTTAAAAGGCAATGGATGAGATATACAGAAACAAATATTCAACCCCTTTATTTGAAATTAAAAAGTCTAACAATTCCTTGAGAAGGCAAGATAAACACCTAGGGAAGAGGATGTAGCTGAGCCAAGTACATCCTGAAGCTACAAACTCTCCCATCGGGGGGGACTGGGCCTGTGCCCGTCCACTAGTTTGTAGTCAGTGCTCATCGCAGGGCCCCACCTGGTACAAGCTCAGGAAATGCTGGCTGAATGAGGAAGAGAGGAAAGAGGGGAGGGGGGAAGAGAGGTGTGTCACATGACCTGAGAAGACACTAAGCACCAGGGTCAGCTGGGCCTCCGTTCCTCCCCCTCCCACGGCCCCTCCCTGGGTGGCCCCGCAGATAAAGGCTCAGCCAGGATGGGAAGGGGAGGAGGCGGAGAGGGGGGAGGGAGGGGGAGGAGAGGGAGGGAGGAAGGAAGGGCTCTGTCTGGTGTGAACAGGTCAGGTGGGGGCAATCCCATTACAACAGCATCAAAGAGACAAAGTACCACATCCCACGCCCAGCTCTCCAGAAGCGAGGTGTAAAAACAGGCAACATACGTGAAAACTCAGAGGAAATGTCTCTCCCATGAAGCACACGGCACAACATGTAACATGGGAAGACCCACGAGCACTCTGGCCTCTGGCACCCCGACGTGGGCAGTACGCTGACGGCTATTCTGAAAGGAGAGGCGACCATACAGTGGACTAGTACCCAGCCACAAGGAGTGATGGAACTTTGACACAGGCTACAACATGGAAGGATCTTGGGAACACTGTGCCTGGGGAAATAAGCCAGACACGAAAGCACACGTATCATATGATTCTACACATATGCGGCACCTAGAGTAGTCAAACTCTTAGAGACAGGAAGTAGAACGTAGGTTACCAGGCGCTAGGGGCAGGGAGAGGTAGGGAAGGGTGAGGTACTGTTTCACTGGTTCAGAGTTACTTGGAGGGGATGATGAAAAAGTTGCATGTAGAGATGGTTGGCTACACAACATTATGAATGGATTTAATGCCACTGAACTGTACATTTATGAATGGTTAAAATATTATTATGTATATTTTCCACAATAAAAACAAGAAAAGAGGGACTTTCCCTGGCAGTCCAGTGGTTAAGACTCTGCACTTGGATTGCAAGGGGCACGGGTTCCATCCCTGGTTGGGGAACTAAGATCTCACATGCCACGGGGCGTGGCCACAAAATTTTTAAAAAAGAAAAGAATACGTGACTGGACATGAAAGTTTTCATAACTACTAGGTAGTCTCTTTGACCTGCTATACAAATAACGACCCAAGGGTTAAGATTTCCCTAAGTATCCACACCAGGGTGGGTGAGAAGTGCCAGGCTCGAGAAGCCCCAGCTACACCCCAGGAGCTGTGACACGACCTCACTTCCTTAAGACGCTGCATAGTTAGCGCTTGGCAGGAAGGTCAGCGCCTCGGGCAGCAAACAGAGTGGACGCAGGGCAAGAAGCAAACGAAGGAAGGACAAGGGTGCGGAGCAGTGGGTAACAGTCCACGGCAAGAGGGCAAAGACTGTGAAGGGAAACGCAGACGCAGAAGACAGGGGCAGGAGTCAGCAGGAAGAGAAAAAGTGGCATCCACAGATAAGAAACTTCACAGAAGCTTAAGGGAATGAACGATTAAGAAACGCATTTGCCGGTGGAAAATTCAGGTTTACATTCCTACTCAAAATAATGTAGATTACCAAAATAAAATCAAAGCTGTCCTTCGGGTGACCAAGCGGCTTTGTTTCACTCATTAACAAACGAGCTGGCTGGTTCCCAGGCAATGCTCTGGACCAGCCCCCGTCCCCTGGGCATTCTCCCTGGTCCCAGCTGCACCGAAGGCCCCACCTCCCAGCCGTGCCCTAGGAGTACATGCTGCCCTCTTAGCCAAGAACGCCTTCCTCTGGACTCCAAAAGCCTCTTCATCACCGGTGCGCCGGCTCCGATGTCACCTGCCCGACCTGGAGAAGGCAGGTGCAGCCCACACAGCTGTCATCACCCCACAGGAGGGTGCTCAGGGGTCCCCCCTTCCCAGCAGAAGGGGCAGGGCTTTGCACCCCATCAGGCATTCCGTCAGACGGCTGACGGCCGGCTGGGCCTCTGCACTCCCCGACCCACCCCACTGCCACCGCCTGATTATAATATCCGGCACAGAGCATGAGTCGCTACGTCATCCCTGAACGAATAGATACATTTCAGAACAACAGCGATCTAGTCTGTAAGTATATCAACTGGTAAGAGACCGCTTAAATCAGCTGGGACGAGGGAGGGACAGCAGGGAACTGGGACGTACAGCGTGGCACCGGAGCAAAGAGAGGCAGACAGGAGGCCGTGCGATTCAGCGATCGCTTCTGCTACAAAATGAGGACAAAAGATCACATCAAACGGGCCTAGTGACTGCTGAAGGGCCAGGCATTGTGCTAAGCGCTTTCCGTGGACAACTGCATTTAATCCTCATATGAGGGGAAATATATCCTTTGACAGAGCACAGAACTTAGGCTTAAAACTTGGAGCTTTTGCTCAAGGGCACATGGAGTGAACAAGAGTCCCAGCTGGGATGGCAGAGCCCAAGAAATGTTGGACCAGCTCCATCTCTGGGATCTGTACCGGGTCTTCCCTGCTGGGTTCCTCCTGGCCCCGACCCACTTTTTCCGTCGCTCCTCCCCCCACAAGCCCCCCACACCCCATAATGACTGGGACTGGCGGTAGCCCCTGAGTCTCTGAGGGATGCCCCCAGGGGCATCCTTTGCCCTATGGGATACGCCAATCAAGACTCAAACAGCCCCATCTTCTCATTGGTTTCTCTTAACACTGCTAAGAATGGGAAGGAGGGGCCCCTTCCAGTGAGGTTGAGGATAAGACTACAGATCAACCAGAATGACACGCAGCACTGATTTAAGAGCTAAATTCAGAATACCCCTGAACAGCCCTATTCATAATAAGCAAAGCAAAAGTAAGGGGGGAAAAAAAAAATCTTTAAAAATTCAAATGCCTTTAAAAGATGCTGTGTTTTGAACATGGGTGGGTTTTCTTCCAAGGAGAGGAACACTACAAAATGAACTTCCTTAAAAAAAACGTGCAAATGTTCAGAATCCCTATGTAAAACCTGCCCTACCTCCATGACCTTTTGTTCAAACTAAATAAGGTCTCAGTTGATAGTTTTGCATGAAACTACATTTTGGCACGTTCTTTACAAAGAAACATAACTGCTAAAAGTTATGGCGACACCAACCAAAACATTAGTTAATCATATTAAATTGTATGTAAAATAATCCTTGGGGCAAAAAAAAAAAACCTCTTTACTTTAAAATAAGTTTAGACTTATAAAAAGTTGCAGAAATAGTAGAGTTCCCACGTAGCCTTCACCTAGCTTCCTGTTGTGTTAACATCCTAAATAAACATAGCAATGGTCAAAACAAAGAAATCAACACGGGCACAACACACCTAACTAAACTACAGACTTAAAGCAAACTCACAGGTCCTTTTTCTGTCTCCGATTTCCATCCAGGACCCCACAACCCGTTGACCTGTGACAGTCGCCCTTTCTTTCCTCGCCGTTCAAATCCAGACTCTTTGGACGAGCGCGAGAAGTTATTTCGTAAAATGCCGCCGCCCCCCCCGCCCCACCCCCGTTTGGGTTTGTCCACTTCTCTCGATTAGATGCAGGTTATGCATTCCCGGCAGGAATACCACAGAAGTGATGCTGCGTCCTTCTCAGGGCATCCCGTGATGTCACTATGCCTTATTCCTGGTGAGGTTATCCATAGCAACTGGGCTCAGGTGGTGGTATCTGCTGAGATTCTTCCCCATAAATCGCTGCTCTCGTCTCCTTGGTAATCGGTAAATATCTTAGGGGAGATACTCTGAGCCCATACTAGTGTTATGTCATGATTCTTAGACGTTAGGGATATAAAAATTAACATACGGCTGACAATGTATACTTTAAATGGTTGGCACCGTTTGTAACCTTTTCAAAAGAAAAACTCCCAAGAGGAAATTTTTTTAAATGCAATTTTTAAAAAGAACTCTTGAGTTCAGTCATTGATGAAGAGTTAAGCAAGAGTAAGTACAATGCTTAAAATGTCGAGGGATTATCTGTGTGTGAGCAGGAATCCAGGCAGCTGAGAGCAGCAAGAAAGTCAATCCCAAAGGCACATCCTAAGAGGAAGCCTTGGTCCATGAGGCTTCTTGCCAGTAATCTATCCAAAGGACGCTCCGAATCATCACTTAATTCTGTGTAATTTTTATCCTGAGTATAAACAAAAGTTCTCTTAGAGTATCCATTTCAAAATGACACTGTAAATACAAGTAAGTTGAAGGCCAAGTTTATTGCCAATAAACACTTCCATTAAAAAGAATGATTTCTGCACCCCATACATTGTTTTAAAAATAAAGTCTATTCGTTTTAAAAAATGAGTTATGACACACTATGGAGGAAAACATCCACATGACCTGAAGTCACAGGCAAACTAACATTCTAGACCCATCACTGAGACCTAAGAGCATGATTAATTCACCTGCAAGCAGCGGTCTGCAATCCCGATGGGGGTCAACCCAAGGGAAAGACCCCTTCAGACGGGCACGGCGGGTGGCGTACAAATGAGAAGCATGGCCAAGTTTAGCATACTTAAAGAAATACACTAAAGACACAGTTATGTAAAGTTTTAAAATGCAGGTAAAACTCTGGTGAAAAAATAGTGCATTTTTAGAGCACCAACAATTTGCTTACATAATTAAAAAGGAGTGGATGTACAGCCTTACAGGCACACGGAGATCATCCAATACACACTTTACACTCTAAGACTTCAAGCAAACACGTCTCACGAACCTGCAATATAAACCGCAGCCGGTTTCCTTGGATTTGGAGTCAGAGAGGGTTCTTCCCCAGCCCCACGGCTCGCTAGAAGTGTGACCCTGAGAAAGTACACTCTCTTCCCTCCTGGGGACGGGATGACAGGTAAACCACCTCTCAGTTAAAGGCAGCCATCTGTATAATGAACACGTTCCAGCAAAGATTTCTGGTACCTGGTGAGTTAATCAACTCAGCACATTTGGCTCAGAGTTAAGCTCACAGTTACTGGGTGGGGTGAATGGTGTCCCCTGAAAAACATATGTTGAAGTTGTAACTCCCGGGACTTGTGAATGTGGCCTTATATAGAAATGAGGTCTTTTGCAGACAGAATCAAATTAAGATGACGTCATACTGGACTAGGGTGGGCCTTAAATGCAATGACTGGCGTCTTTAGAAGCGAAAGGAGACATCGACACCTGGAAGAAGGCCGTGTGAAGATGAAGGCAGAGACTGGAGCGATGCGGCCACAAGCCAAGGAACGCCCGGGGCCACCAGAAACTAGGAGAGAGGCATGGAGTAGATTCTCCCTCAGAGCTTCCAAAAGGAACCAACCTTTCCAATACTTTCATTTTGAACTTCTGATCTCCTGATCTGTGAGAAAGTCCATTTCTGCTGTTTTAAGACCCCCTAGTTTGTAGTAATTTGTTTACAGTAGCCATAGGAAACTCATACAGGATAATGATGGTATTTGGTAAATACATTTTAAAAAATACTTCTATATTAGAGATACATCCGAAAATACTCATGGGTGAAATAACAAGATGCCTGAGATTTGCTTTAAATTATTCTCATAAAAAGAAAAAAAAAAAAAAAACAGTGAGGGGACAGGTGACTCCAGTTCATGAAATCCTGACGGGGTTTGAAGCAGGGTGAGGGGGAACATACCAAAATATTCTATATACTGTTGTACGTTTGACAATTTCCACGTTAACAAGCTAAGAGTGTATGCGTCAGACGTGAGCCGACTAGCATCTAAACTATACATGCAGCGCTGTCCCAACCTTTAACCAATGCAATCGACTTTAATATCCAATTTTACTCACTACCCTCTTTGAAACAGAAACAGCAGCAAAACCACGGGAGCCCCACTGATTACAGCAGCCATCGCATAGTGAGGAACGGCCAGTAGTCATCCAGCTGAGTTTCTTGAAATAAAGCTGAAATTCATAAACCTCAGCTCCCTGTATGCTTGATCACATAAACAGGATCACAAGCGTCACGGACTTAGGTGCACTGGATAAAAATAGGGAATTCTTTTTTCTAGGCACTAGGGCCGTAGCGCACAAACAGAACGAAGAAATGGAATCAACACGTTGAACGCGTGACCCTTTCCTAAGGCCACCCCTGTGGGAATTCGTTTCCCCTGAGGAGCCTCAGGAAAGAAGCGTTCAGCTTATAGACCTAACGAATGCAACACGGGCAGGTCCCACACTAGGACCATCCCATGAGAGATCGCACTTCAAGGGAGTACGAAAACACTGCTTAAACATTCACCTGCTGTTCTGAAGCCGTAATTAAGGCTGTGCGTGTACTGGCCGGGGGCACAACACATCTCATTTGTGCAGTGGAAGCCACAGGCATCTGCTACCCCGTCTCCAACCCTAACAACCCTCGGGAAATGGTCAGCAGCATTCTGGTAACGATGCTGAAGCTTCCCGATACGTTCATTTAGCAAACGCGGGCCTGATTCTCACGACTCCTCCTCGGGGAACACTGAGCTCACGCTTCACCTAAACTGCTCTGGAAAGAAATGAACCCGGAGGGGCAGCCCTGAGTCAGTATCCTTCGGGAGAAACCTTGGCAAAACCTACATGAAAAATGCGATGAGAGGGCTTCCCTGGTGGCGCAGCGGTTGAGAGTCCGCCTGCCGATACGGGGGACGCGGGTTCGTGCCCCGGTCCGGGAAGATCCCACGTGCCGCGGAGCGGCTGGGCCCGTGAGCCGTGGCCGCTGAGCCTGTGCTCTGCAACGGGAGAGGCCACAACAGTGAGGGGGGAAAAAAAAAAAAAAGCAATGAGAAACACAGTCAGGGGGACCTCCCTGGTGGCACAGTGGTTAAGAGTCCGTCTGCCAATGCAGGGGACAAGGGTTTAAGCCCTGGTCCGGGAAGATCCCGCAGGCTGCGGAGCAACTAAGCCCGTGCGCCACAACCACTGAGCCCCCATGCTGCAACTACTGAAGCCCACGAGTCACAACTACTGAGCCCACGTGCCGCAACTACTGAAGCCCACGTGCTGCAACTACTGAAGCCCGTGAGCCACAACTACCGAGCCCACGCACCCAGAGCCCATGCTCCACAACGAGAAGCCACCGCGATGAGAAGCCCGCGCACGGCAACCAAGAGTGGCCCCCTGCTCGCCACAGCTAGAGAAAGCCCGTGTGCAGCAACGAAGACCCAACGCGGCCAAAAATAAATAAAATTAAAAAGAAACACAATCAGGCCTTGGCCAGGCTGGGCCAGGCAGCAGACCTCCACCAGCTCACGGGGACCCCTGCTTTGCTCAACAGGCAGTAGGCTTCCTTTGACTTGACCCTCACATTTCCAACTTCCTTTCAGAATTCGGGGACATGCACAGCTGGCCAGTGTACAGGGACGTGACCCTCTCCAAGGAGACAATCTTGAGACAGAGAGCCCTCCCTGCAGCACCGAGCAAGTGCAAAGTACCCTAGGAGAGGGTTTCTCAGCCTTGGCACTAGTGACATTTGGGGCTGGATGACACCGTTGTTGGGACCGCTCTGCACGCCGTAGGGTGCTGAGCAGCGTCCCTGGTCTCCACCCAAGAGATGACGGGCGCACCTCCCTGCCTGGGCCACCCAGAAACATCTCCAGACGTTGCCAAGAGTCGCCCGGGGGCCAAATCCCCCTTCAGTGAGAACTAGAGCCCTCGCAGGCTCCTCGGTGGAGCCTAATCCTTGGAATGTTCTGGAGCCAAGTGTGAACTCTGACTCCTTTTGACGCATCCTGGTGGACAAGAAATGGTAGAACCAATCATAACACAGAGAGCACGAGAAAAGAACTTGCAGATGTGCAAGCACACGAGTTTAACCCACTCCCTCACACGGCCTTTGGGAAGATGGAAAAAAACTGTTTCTGTGTAACGTGAGGCCTCACATGAAGGGGGTCTCTACCATTTTCACTCAGCAGGGCTGTCACTTCCAGGGACTCAAGATGGATGTGAGATCATTTTTCCAAGAGCAACAAGAACCATAGCAGTACTAATAATGACAGGGGTTAAATCAATACGATTTTAACTAATATCAAAGCTGGTACCAGGGAATTCCCTGGCGGTCCAGGGGTTAGGACTCCGTGCTTCGAATGCAGGGGGATGGCTTCAATCCCTGGTCAGGGAATTAAGTTCCCGCATGCCAGGCGGCACAGCCAGGAAAAAAAAAAAAAAAAAAAAAAAAAGCTGGTACCAGTGTGGCTCCCTTTACTTTCATGAACCCACTTAAAAGACTCCCTCTGTCATCTCCATCTTCCCGTTGCCCATTCCTGGACCTGTGTCACTCCCAGCTGCAGAAGAGCGCTCACATCCAGCGTGTGAAGTGGCTGTGGGCTCCCTCCTCTGTTGTCTTCTGGGGTGGGGCGGCGGGGGGGCGGGGGCGCTAAAAGGCCGACGTGTTGAGAGGAGGTCACAGCGTAAACCAGCTAGCAGCCCACGCTGCTCACTTCTCTTCACGGCCGCACGGGGATCCTAACCCGCCGGATCCGGAACCCCCAAACGCAGAGGGCATCCCGTGCTGCGTAAAGGAAAATGACAACCAGCTCTTAGCGACTCACGGCCCCATCGCTTCCTCCTTCAGCCTTGCAAGAATAAACGGGGCATGCTTTCGAGTCCCTGCTCGGCTCACATATGGGATCTGAAAAATCAATCTAATTATTCTGGTTCCGATTTCCAGTTCTATCGGTAAGCATCGACGCGGGATATGTCAAGGCCAGTCCCTAGAAGGCGTAAAATCGGAATCCTAGAAGCTGTGCCTTCGCTACTCCACAGGCAGGTGTCCTAAAGCCCCTTTCACACCAAATTTAAGACTGGAGCTCGCGACGATGCCTGGGGTGGGCTTCCCAATGCATCGACGGTGGAGAGACAGTCCGCAAAGTTCAGCTCTGTTACACCTTCTTGCATCACGGTGCTGTGGAGATGGATTCTGTTATAACAAGATGCCTCAATTGTCCGCTGAAGAGGAATTTATCTGACACCTCCCTCCCCCTCTCTGTGGTTTTATTTTCCGTGGCTGGCACACAGAGTAATTCACACGTTCACAAATATTTAGGGGGAAAAAAAAAAAACAAAACAATCGTCTGCCTGGAACTGTAACAAAATGCCTGCTAGACTCTGCTTTAAGGAATTTTACATTAAATAGGATCCAAAATCCCCCCGGGGTTTCAAGTTTGCCAGAGAGCTTATTCTTGTGAATGATTTCAACTTAACTCCTAGGATAACGGTCTTATTAAATTGCTGACACATCTGTCCCACTTAAATCTATGGTTTCTGCAAACAGGATAAAAATGACTCCCATAGAACAGAAGCATCACGGTTTCATTTCTTTTTTCTCTCATCATCAACGTTATCTGTTTGGCAAGCTGTCCGAGCTTCCTTAGGATGACAGAGGTCGCAACACTTTGCAGTATCCTTAAAAGAAACGGCCAGTTCAGTTCCACGATGCCAGGAGCGGCCTCGCTGCCAAAGCTGCCCCCGCATCCTGCCGCGGCGACCCGTTTGTGCTCGAGCACAGGACGCCGCTTGTCTGACTGCAGCATCTCGTTCCACTCTGCACCACCGACAGAGCCCTTTTCGGCCCCGCATCTCCCAGGGCTCCTTTCCGCCTCCTCCAGCTTGGCGTGATGCAGTGCTCAGCCTCGACCCTCAAACGTGTACGCGTTACTCACGACGCCCCGTCGTCCTCGGGACCAGGGCCAGCTCCCACGGCAGCAGTTTGCTTTGGGGGGGAGGGCTGGGGGTGCTGGGAGGTGGGGGGACCACCTCCAGCTGGGGTGCGTGCCGGGGCCGTTTACTATACCCGGGAGACATTCTTAAGAATTCCCTCACGGCCCTTAACGAGAGGTGGATGCTCGTCCGCGGTTACCCAGCGGACACGGGCTCGATATTGTCAAGACTGGTTGGCAAAAAAGGACCCTTCCAAATGCTTTCTGAGTATCTTGGAGGGCTAAGTCACCAGACCTGAAGTGAGGAGGACACATCCAGGCCCCGTGGCCGTCTCCCGTCACGCTGGTGACCGGGGTGGGGGGGGGGGGCGGGGTGGGCAGGGTTCCCGTAATTCAACTCGAGAGAACGCAGCGCAGAGCAGGGAGGACTCTGTGGCTTCTGTCACTTAAAAGGACGCTCTCACGCCGACCCCGGACAAACGCCAGCCTCCTAGCCGCACGCTTAGCGGGCCGGCACACGGGAGGCGGACGCCCCACTCGCCGCCTCCGCCCTGGCCTCACCGGGCTGCACGCTTGCCCCGCTTCGGCCCCGTGAGCCGGCTCCACCTCGCCCTTCACAAGACGGGGCCGCGGCCGTCTGCACCACACGGAAGGACCAGGCCAGCCTCGTGAACCCGCAGCAGGGTTTCTCCCCCAGGGCACTGGTAGCTTTGGGGACCAAATCACTCTCTGTGGGGGGGGGGGCCGTCCTGCGCGCCACAGGAAGCTGAGCAGCACCCCTGGCCTCCGCCCACTAGATGCCGGGAGCCCCCCTGCCCCCAGCTGTGACAAGCCCAAACCGCCTCCAGACACTGCCAGATATCTGGGGAGCGGGAGGGGCAGCAAACGCCAAGTCACCTCCTTAGAGAACCACCGTTCTCAAGGGGTCAAGGACCACACAGGTTTCCAGGTAGCCCCGCAGATAAAGGCCCGGGTCAGTCTGCCTCTTCTACAGACGGACCTCGTCTCCTGCCACCAGCGTGGGCCTCACTGAACTCACCCATCAGATAAGCCTCCTGCTCATCTACCTCACCCATCAGATAAGGCTCCTCATCTACCCGTTCTGTCCACCAAGGGTAACCCCTGGCCACAAGTGGCTCTTTAATCGTAAGTGAATTAAAATGAAATAACTCTAAAATCCAGTTTCTCAGGCACACGGGCCACGTTTCAAGCGCTCAAGATCCACACGGGGCCAGCGGCTGCTCCACGGGATGTGGCACGGGTGTGGAAGGACCCCATCTTCACAGGAAGTTGTATCGGGGGCGGCTGCCCTAGGCCACCCGACGGCGTTCCTGACACTGGTAACGCCGCGCATGCTTCTCGAAGACCTCAGGAGAAGGATGACCGGGAGGCAAAATAACACCAGGCACGATGGAGGATCTAGGCTTGGAAAAGTAAGAACAACTCATTTTTTAAAATGCGGTGGTTCTTAAAGATTTAAAGAATGGGAATTTCTACAAACTGACCACTGGACCCTTGGACAAGTTGGTAATTTTAAGAACTGTATTTTGAAAGACAGGAAGTCGAGAGAGAAGGCATTTACTCCAAGTTTACATGCAATAAATGAAAAATGTATGAACCTGGAAAACATTTAGACTGGCCTAAAACTACAGTCTGGGTTCAAGGACAATGGTTGAACCTACCTCATGCAAACAAGCTATGTGGACCCACTTAAATGAAGTGCCGCATCTCATCACGTTACCCAACCTTTCCTGCTGAGCCTGCTCCCAGTTTTGTGCTCCCGGAGCTGTCCAGGTCCATCTACAGACCTGTCTCAATACTGCACGGCCCTCAACAGGCCTGCTTATCTGCCCAAACGTGCAGCACACAGCGGCCGAGTGATTCCTGGGTACGGCGCTCTCGGGTGCCCTGGTTTGTCCCCACCCAGGGAAGGACACCACACCTTCTAAACTTCAAAGAGCCCTGCTGTGCTATACTTTGGGGGACGGAGCAGGTGCTAAAACACAAAAACACATTTACAAGGATACTTATCTTAAAAATCCTTAACTTGAAAAAACATGTACATTTTCATCTTAAAAACCTCCCTTTATTACTGGGTTGGCCAAAAAGTTTGTTTGGGGTTTTCCATAACCTCTTATGGAACATCTAACATCTTTTTGGCCCATCCAATATTTTGATAGCGAATGGTTCACTGGGTCATTTTGATCTTACTTTTGCACACATCCACACAAAACCCGGTACTGGAATGTTCACAGTAGCATGATTCCCATGGTCAAACCGTGGAAACAACCCATGTCCATCAACTGATGAATGGATGGACAAAATAGGGTCTAACCCTACAATGAATCAGTATCATTTGGCTATAAAAAGGAATGAAGCACCGACACATGCTACAGAACGCACGAAATCTTGAACACATCATGCAAAGTGAAAGAAACAAGTCACAAAAGGCCACGTATCATATGATTCCATTTATACGAAAAGTCCAGAATAGGCAAATCCACAGGGACAGAAAGCAGATCTGCAGTTGCCAGGGGCTGGGGAGAGCAAGGAAGAAATGGGGAGTGACTGCTAAGGGGTACGGGTTTTCTTTGGGGGGTACTGAAAATACTCTAAAATTAGATTGTGGTGACGTCTGTACAGCTAGCTCTGTGAATACCCTAAACACGATCAAATCATACACTTTAAGGGGGTGAATTTGACGGTACATGAATTATACCTCAATAAAGTTGCTGAAAAAAGTGGCTTTGGCTGAAGTGGCTACAAGCCATCCAGCCTGGGCTATGAATCACAACTGCACTAACACAGCTCATTCCTTCTCTGAGACAGTGGATGTAGTCAGCAAGCAGAGAATGTTTCCACTCTAGGGAAGTGTGTGTGGTGGGGGGCGGGGGGGGGCGGGGCAGGGGCACTCACTTTTGATAATCACTTCTGCAGTATCAACAGAAGGGAACATTTTCACAATCGTTTCTGCACTTTCTCCAAGGAACATTCCTTCCTGCTGGGGGACAGTGGACACACGGGGCAGGAAGTCTGTCCCAGCCATGACTGGGATTCCAGAAGTGATTCCAAACGCAGTAATTCAGCTGCCACTTCCAAAATCCCTGCACGGCCCGGTACACCCCACTCCGTTCGTCCTGCGGGTGCCGCAGTCCTGTCGATGAAGTCCTGTGACACGGGGAGGGGCGCCCGCTCGCCAAGCCTCGCATGCACCCTATCCGGCTGACACAGAGCCCGTGGTGCGGACACTCCTCAAGCTCCAGAGACTAAAGGGACCCGAGAACTCGCTTTAGCCGCCGGGACCCCAAAGCCTCCCGGGGATGCGGAGCGGCTCTGGCCATGCCCGGGCTACTGCACGAAGGAGGCATCTCACTCTCCTCTCAAAGGGAGCCCACGGCTGCAGCGTCACAGCATCAGGAACAAACCAGAGGAGACACATCGCGAGAAACAGATCCCTGACAGGGTGATGTATTTTGTGGCAAATCAGGTCACGCCAGCCTTTGCTAGCCACAGTCCAGAATTTCTTTATTCGCAGTTCAAGAACTCACCACAGCTGCAGAGTTTACAGGTTTCGAGAGCCATAAATCCATCTGTTCCCTGCTTATCTGAATTTCAGACAAGATTAATATTCTACCTACGTCCACTGACAAAGACAAATAGCTACAGAACGCAAAGTGACAATATTCTACATCAGGAAACACTGTGACGACTCAGCTGAAAACACACTTGCAGCTTAGATTTGGTGTTTTAGAGGAACGTACGTTTTGTAAACCAAACACTATGTGGTCACACAGAAAAACATCTTCAAAGTGGATGGAGGTCTTCCCTGGTGGCGCAGTGGTTAAGAATCCACCTGCCAAGGCAGGGTACACGGGTCCGAGCCCTGGTCCGGGAAGGTCCCACACGCACCCCACGGATGGAGCAACTAAGCCCGTGCGCCACAACTACTGAGCCTGCATGCCACAACTACTGAAGCCCACGTGCCTAGAGCCCGTGCTCTGCAACAAGAGAAGCCACCGCAATGAGAAGCCC
>NC_041220.1:152885626-152950892 GCF_002837175.3 Physeter macrocephalus | reverse complement strand
AACTAGAGAAAGCCTGCGTGCAGCAACGAAGACCCAACGCAGCCAAAAATAAATAAATTAAATAAATACATTTTTTAAAAAACTTAAAAAAAAAGTGGATGGAAAAATATTAAAGGTCAGGCAATCCCCAGCCCTTCATCACTATCAAATGTAGTGCCTCCGATTAGAAGGTTTGTAAATGAAAGAATGAAAGTAACCAAAAATGTAATTAATTTAACAAAGAAAAAAATGTGAATCACACTTAAAATGAATCAGTAACGTTTTAAATAAATTAAATAAATACATTTTTTAAAAAACTTTAAAACAAAGTGGATGGAAAAATATTAAAGGTCAGGCAATCCCCAGCCCTTCATCACTATCAAATGTAGTGCCTCCGATTAGAAGGTTTGTAAATGAAAGAATGAAAGTAACCAAAAATGTAATTAATTTAACAAAGAAAAAAATGTGAATCACACTTAAAATGAATCAGTAACGTTAAAGACTAAATGCGTACCCAATAATGTAATTAATTTAACGGAGAAACTATAAGTTAAAACTTGAATCATACAGTTCAAATTAATCAGCAACATTAAAAAAAACCAGAAAATCCTTCTGCTGTGAGGATCTGCCTTTCAAATGAAGCTTTTCTTTAGGTTTACAAAAAAAAAAAAAAAAAAAAATGCATACAACAGCGCCTTATTTAGTTTGAAAAAAACAAAAGGTAGCTGGTGTCTGTGTATTTTAAAAGACTTAAAAATGCCAGGAGAGCACTTTGTTGCGTAAGGTAACTTGCCAGAGATAATATAAATTTTGTAACAGACTTTCAACTATTTCTACTGCGCTTACATCAAGCTCCAAGTCTGCACCCTACGACTTCCATCTCAGACCAAAAACCAGATCGAATCTTTGTGTGGCAGGCACCCCTAGCAAAATAACATCCTGCTCCATTCTCAGCGCCCAGCACTCAGAAGGCACTCCTTACCTGCGAAACAAATGAACAGATACAACATGAATTCTGTTTTCCTACTTTGCACCAAAATGTCAAAGAAAATTCATTTCAATTGTTCTGTGTAAATAAAGTTATAAGCTCATCAGAGTTGAAAAGACACCCCTGCAAGTAAACAACAGTTGCTTTAGGATTAAGTACCACAATAACGTGTCAGGACAAAATCAGATCCCAATACAGGAGCACTAAGTAGATGATGCTTAAGTTACAGACACATTTCCGAATAATCAAGAACTCTTTCACATAAAGACTTCATCATGTTGACTGCAAAGTGTCTCAAAAGTTTATACACACAGAGCCAGAGTTTACACTTTTGCAGAGAAGGAAAGGCACAGGAGGGGGAAAGAGGAAAACATATTCAGCGACAGTGGGGGACATTTCACACATCCCCGCTAGGGGGTTCTGGTCAAAAGCTAAGGAGGAAGAGCCCTCGGTGCAAGAGAGCACGGTGGGACGTGGGCCGGCACAGGGTTCCTACATCAGCAGAGAAATGTGTTAAGGGCACTTCAGGAAGAGTATGAGGAAGATTCTGGAGTGTACTGTGTGAATACCTCATCATGTCCCCACACACCACCTGGAACACTTTCTACGTCTAAACAGTGGTCCCAAGTCAGACATAAAGGGACCCAACTTTAAAACAGTTCTTTGTAAACCATTCAACTATCCGCCGATGGGGGAAGGGATAAACAAACTATGGTGCACACACACAATGGAACGTTATTCAGCCACACAACGGGAAAACGGTTCTGACACACGCTACACCATCGCTGAACTGTGAAGACATTTCACTGGGTGAAATTAATCAGGTACGGAAGGACAGACCTTGTACGACTCCACTGATATGAGGTCCTTAGAACAGTCAAATTCAGAGACATAAAGAAGAACAGGGGGTGCCAGGGGCTGGGAGAGGGGACTAGAGAGTTGTTTCATGAGTGTAGAGTGTTAGTTTGGGAAGATGAAAGAAGTTCTGCACGTGGATGGTTGCACAACAATGTGAACATACTTAACGACACTGAACTGTACAATTAAAAACGGTTAAGATGGGAAATAAAACTGTCACCTATTAGGGAAAAAATGGTTAGGATGGTAAATTATATGTTACACATATTATCGCTATAAAAACGAATCCCTTGTAAATCTGACTTAAATAGGTATTAAGTAAAGGCATGACCTTTCAGTTACAGTCTTCCGGAGGACTATTTTCATGCCGGGGGTTCCTTTAAAAATTTGCTAATTGTGTACAGAGGTATCTTATAAAAGTAGGAACTTGGGGACTTCCCTAGTGGTCCAGAGGTTAAGACTCCAAGCTTCCACTGCAAGGAGCGCAGGCTGGATCCCTGGTCGGGGAACTAAGATCCCGCATGCCTCGTGGTACAGCCAATCCATCAGTCAACCAATCAATCAATCAATAAGCAGGAACCTGGAGGATCCCACAGTTTTTTGTTCTGATGGCCGTGCAGCATGCCTTGTGGGGTCTTCGTTCCCCAACCAGGGATCGAACCTGGGCCCTGGGCAGTGAAAGTGCCGTGTCCTAACCACTGGACTGCCAGGAAATTCCCCGCAATTATTCTAAGTAATAAGATCTAGAATTATGACTGACCATAAAAAAAAAAAACCAAATTATGCAAACTTTTTAACAGACTACAAATTAAATGAAGTTGAAGTGAATTGATGCCTATGAATTTACACATACGATCACATTGTCAAAAATGTATTTCTTCCTGCAAAGGAAAACATAATTTAGGAACAGAAATCCAAGCATATTCTTTTCTAAAAGTATAGTCATACTGCGTATTCGTGACATCGTAGGAGGATCAAAAGCTCCTGACCATGGTGCTTCAGAGTCAATGCCGACAGCCACGAAACCATTGTGAAAGAAGACAGAGGGTGATATTCAATACATGCCAAGTTTTGGGCCAAATCCCAAAGCAGCCAAGCTCCTACTACTGACATCTGGGGCCAGATAATCCTTTGGTGTGTGACGGGGTGCGGGAGACCGTCCTGTCCATTGTGGGATGTTTGGCAGCCTCCCTTGACACCAGTATCACCCCCCCCATCAAATCAATCAAATGTGACCATCAAATATGTCTCCAGACTTTGCCAAGTGTCCCCTGGGGGTAAAAAACTGCCCCCACTTGAGAGCCACTGTCCTAAACCAACAAAGAGATCTCTGGGAACCACCCATGTTTACAAGGAAAACCAAAAGGAAACACTCAGAAGCACAACATACTTTGATTTGGTACAAGAGCCAGAAGTAGCAACAGATGTCAGAAACGAAAGAAACGTCTCATCATATTCGAGCCAGTTTACAACCAGAATCGACAGCCAATTTCAAGAGCTTATTCTTGAATTTAATGAATCAGAACGTAAGGTCTACTCGCATCAGATTCCATCGTGAAGAAGTTCACCAGACTTTCAATCCCTCAGCTGGGACATGGCCGCTCCCAACGGCCCCTGCCCAGCCTGCGTGGGTTCGAGAGGAAAGGAGTAGCTTCTCCGGGGAAAGTAGTTTTCCCGATATCCTGGAGGGAGGGAGTGTCTGTGGGGCTCTACCTGTGTGTTCTGCGCATTCAAGTAGACAAACGTTGTTTGAAAGAAAAGTACCCTGAATAAATCTGAACCGAAGATCGGAAGGAAGGAAGGAAGGAAGGAAGGGATGAATCACGCTATCACACAGCACCTCATCAAGCACTTCGCATCCGCTGGAGACCACAGAAAATGCAATTGTTCTACCACGTGGAATTCACGCCTTTAAATCAACGGGCTATGGTTCCGAGGGCACCCAGGACGCTTTACGCATAGCTTTTCCATAAGACAAATGAGCAACACCCCACTCTAGCCCGTGGCACCCCAGGCCTGCTGAACAAACCCCACCCCTCCCCGGGCTGCCACCTGCACCAACTTAGTATGAAAACCCCTGCAACCGGTTTGGTCTTTAACACAAGGGTCCACCCACATGAGATCCACGAAAAACACTGTTTTGTCCTTGTTACTGTGTCCAGTTCTAATTAATTCTCACAGGAAACTCTCCAGGCTCCAGGGAACCACTTCTCTCAGAGTCAGGGCTCCTTTTAATGACAGCTACCTGGCTCATTTGAGCCCTTCTTGGATTTTATGAATAGAAAGGAATTGGTGAGAACTGACTACCCATTCCAGTTACTAGGAACCCCCTACCAAAAAAAAAAAAAAGAACAGCAGAGAAAAATGAGAAAGCAGAAGGCAGGTGCTTAGAATAAGCAACACGTATGTGCGCGTGCATATACACACACACACACACACACACACACACACACACACACAATGCAGCCCCAAAGCAAACACTGTGTATTCCGGGGTTCTCCATCACTTCCAGACTGTGAACAAGGCAGGGGAAGTGGGAAAAGAGCAGGAGGAAGAACAGGAACGTGCACTGACTCGATGTGCTCAAGACAACGTTGCACACGTTGTACCGAAACACTAGGAAGCAGGGATTAACCTCCTCGTTGTACAGAAAAGAAGACCGAGGCTCAGAGGATCCAACCAGCTTCCCAGCAGCGCCAGAGGCGCGGGGGATGGAAGCAGAGGGCTCTCCTCCTCTCCTTCCTCTGTCCTTGCACTACGACAACAGTGACAAAAGGCGGAACAGAGGACGCTGCTCAGCCTCTCGCTGCCCGGATGACTGAACTCCAGGTGGAAGCACGCAGCCCCGCTGAAGGCAGCTCCCGGAGACGCGCGGGGGCAGCGGCTCTGGGAGCGCAGCCGGTGGTTCTCGGCAGCAATAACGTGGGGGCGTGCCCCGTGGACGGTGGATTTGACCTCCATCACCCCAAGAGCTGACAACACCTGCAGGGCTTCCCCGGGTTCCCAGGTGCCTGACCCTCGTCCCCGATCAGGCCCAGAGGCCTCCAAAGGGGGATGGCAGCTCAACAGGACAACGGGCTTGGCGCCCTCCGAGGTGGGTCTGTTTCTGTCCACGAAAGGCATCCACCCCAGCGACGCGGCTCAGATCCCAGCCCGGACGCTGGCGCTCTTCTCTTTGGTGGGGGAAGCGGGGCGGCCTGCTCTCCGCATCAGCTGGGCCAGAACTCTCTCCTGAGCGGCGTCCTGAAGGTGGGGAAGCCCCATGCCATCGCTGCGACTTCTGAACTCGGCGGCTCCGGCACTGCCCACGTGACCTGGGGAGGCCCAGGGCTCCTCCGTGCCACAGCACCCTTCTCCGGACCACAGAGGCAACAAGGGCACCGACCTCGCCGGACAGCACGAGGAATAAATGGGACCTGAAAACAGCAAACAGCACCTGGCTCACGCCGAAACCTGCGCGTGGGTGTTCACAGCAGCTCTGTGAGTCGCAGCCTCAAACCAGGAAGACCCCAGACGCCCTTCAACGAATGAGTGGACAAACACACTGGTGCATCCAGACTGTGGAATGCTAGGCAGGCGCTGGTAGTAATACACAACACCTGGGATGGATCTGAAGTGCCGGAGGCTAAGTCACTACAGGCAGCCTCAAAAGGCCACACGCTGCGTGAGTCCATGTACGGAACATTCTTGAAAGGATGAAATTACAGAGACGGAGAAGCCGGCTGTTGCCAGGAGCTGGAGAGGGGAACCGTACAGACGGGGCATACGGAGCTCTCCTTGTGCTGACGGAAGAGTTCTGCATCAGATTACAGTGGGGGTTGCTCGAATCTACACGCGATTGTATTTCATACACTGTCCGCACGCACGCACGCACATAAGGACTGCTAAAATCCAGATAAGGTCTGCATCTGCGTCAACAGTGCCGACCGTCAATCTCCTACTCTTGATAAGTAGTACCTTCACGTAAGATGCTATCAGCCGGGGAAGGGAAGGCGGAGGAGGGTGCTCTAGACTTCACTGTACTATTTCTGCAGCCTCTTTTTGAGTCTACCATTACTTCAAAATAGAAGTCTTCAAAAATAACCGTGTGTGATTGATGAACAGATAAACAAAAGGCGGTCTATTCATACAATGGAATGTTACTTGGCAAACGAAAGGAATGCTACAAAGAAACTTGAACACATTATGCTCAGTAAAAAAGCAACCAGTCACAAAGCGCACACGTTACGTGATTTATTTCATTTACATGAAACGCCCAGACTGAGGAGATCCCCAGACAGTGACGGCAGACTGGCGGTGATCAGCGGCCGGGGGAGGGGCGAATGGGGGGTGACTCCTAACGTGTATGCGATGCTCCGGGGAGGGATGAAATGTTTTAAAATCAACTGGGACGGCTGCACAACTCGGTGAATACACTAAAAACCACCGAACTGCATGTGCCCTCCAGATGGGTGAACTGTCAGCTGTGTGAGTTATGACTCAATAAAGTTGTTAACCAAACTATGGCAATGTCTGGCACACAGTAAGGTGTTACGGAAGTATTTTGCCACGATACACTCATCCTTCTTCACCCGTGGGGGCTGGTTCTCAAGGTCACCTTGGGCGCACAAACATGGCAGCTCTAACGCTAAGGGAATCAGAATCGGTCTCCTTTAGGCACTGTGCAGACAGGGTCAAGTTCAGAGTCCTTGCCCCTTCCTTATACCTTTTCTGCCCCTTCCCCAGTCCCCTGCATTCCACCAGGCTGGCTTATGCACTTTCCCCCGCCCCCCTCCCCAAAAAAAGCTTCCTTATTCCTGACTCCTCACCTTTGCCCACAGAGTCCCCGTCTAGAACGCATCTCCTCAGTATGTACTGAAATCCCATGCAGCACCGAACCCAACCCAAGTGTCCCTTTCAAGAGAAAGGTCCAGCCTTCCTCAGCTGCTCTAGCACAGGCCAATGGACCCTTCCTACGAATTCCCACAGCAGGAGATGTCTGCAGCACCCATGGCACACCCCATCCACACCACGGCTTTCCAGCACCTGTAATCCCTTACCCCAAAACACAAGACACATCTCACACATCCTGGCGTACTCCACAATGCTCCAGAAGCAACAGATCCAAAGGATGGGCATCCCAGAAAGAGGAGACTTTCATAAAAGGTGGTCTGAAAAGGAGGTTCTCGATGTGGGTGAGAATCGGGCCGCGCTGTACACTGGGTGAAATACAGCAGCCAAGATGGCAACTCCAGAACCCAGACGGCCCTGTTCTCGGCGCGCCTGGGTTCTGTCTACCCCTCGCAGCAGTCCACGTGGGGCTCAGACAGAAGGAAAACGCCTCCCCAGGGGCCTACAGCACAGGCCACGCTGCCTCACAACGGTGCCACACGAGGTTTCTATGGAAAATTCTGGTTGGTCCACAAGCAGTGGATGCCTGTCTGGATGTCTGTCATTTTCCAAACACATTCTGAGAGGCACATACAAGACAAAGGGAGCCTGTAAAAGGAGAAAGAGTTAAAAAACTCTGTTTATTATAAATCAGCCATCTGAGGAAAAATACGTACCTGCAATGCACATGGGAAAAAACAGCAGCCACGATGCTTCCCTCGAAAGCACAGGCCCTTTAACAACCATCTCCACTTCTCTCTCCTAAAATTTCTGACTTCCAGAAGCTAAATAAAATAGGAGCTTGCTATGAAGTGCCGACGCAGATATAAAGCATATTTTGGTTACCAAATCACCTATTACAAGAAATCCTGGGAAATCACTGTTTCCGGTACGTACAGCCAATACAGTAAGAGTTAATTTTTAAGCCCAGGAAACATGGAGCGGTTGACAGGATATTCATTATGGAATAAGAAAGAAATCCATTTTACAATTCCACTTACTCAGAGCCAAATGTAGGCAAATCCCTTCTTCCTTCTAGGGTTTATTTTTAGGCCTGTTTTCTGTCTTCAGTTACCTGTCAATGAAAAAAATACCCAAAGTCAGGCAAAACATATCAACGAAGACATCTCGAATACATTCTAGACCGTTCCCGAAGCAGGCAGACTTATGAAATAGGAGGTCTTAAGAAGCTGAAAAAATAACGGCGTCAGATGGTGGACAACCACCGTAGGTGAACTGCAGGCTTACGTCTCTACGTAAAGCACACGATGTGACTGTCCACACACACAAATCTGTTCAAAAGTCTCACTATCTGAGAACCGACTGTGATCACATCACCAGGGAATTCCAGTAACTGAAACATCTACCCATCTCTCATCCTTCTCTAGCATCCTAAAACACGCTAAGTGAAAACACAGGGATTTCTAGATTCAACGCAACTCAGCACATGCTTACTGAGAACTACACGCCCAGTCCTGTGGAAAGCGGACACGCTGCTCAGTGCTGCCCTGGTTTCCGGGAGGGAGCCCTTGAATGGGAGTGAGAGTGGCCAGCAAGTGCAAATGTCCCGTGGTGAGATTGACCTTGGCGACTGGGAGACAGGGAGGAAGGCCAGTGGACTGGGCCGCAGAAGTGAGTGATAGCAGGTCCTGGACCACGGAGGACTCTGCAGCCCTTGGAAAGGAGTCTGATCCTTTCCTCTTGACCTCTCTTCACCCAGCACCAGACTGAACGAGAAAAGAAAATGTGACCATCTTTCTACTTAAAAACCCTTCAGGGGCTCCCATCGTTCTTAGAACAAAACCCAGAGAAGCTCCTGCTCAGCAGAGGAACACAGTGGCTCACACAGTGCAGGGGGGGAAGACGAGAGACGAGATGGAGAGGGACGCGCAGAGTCTGGGGTGTCCTGGAGGTGTGATCGGAGGACGCACCAGGAGGGCGGCGGTGCGCTGGGGAAGGGACGGAAGAAACAAGGACGACTTCTAGGTTCAGAACTTGAGCAAAATTTGGAAGGTGGGGCCACTGCCCAGGATGCACGAAGGCTGAGCGGAAGAGGAATCAAGAGTCTTTTAAGGTGTGAACTTTGAAACGCCCACTGGCTCTCCAAGCGGGCCATTAACTAGGTAGTTAAACACACAGGTCTCAGCAAGTGGGAGAGGTCACAGTCACAGAGTTAAGCCCCGCAGCAACCATGAGCTCTGAAGCTGTGGGCCTGGATGGGAGCATCCGACGCAGGACTTCTCATCCTCGGCACCGCTGGCACTTAGATCAGACCGTTGTGTCTGCGGTGGGGCTACCCTCTACGCTGCAGGGCACGGAACAGCATCCCAGGCTCTTCCCACTACACGCCGATAGGAATCCCCCATCCTCCCAAGCGGTGACAACCAAAACCGACCCACACTGCCCATGTCCCCTGGAGGGCACACTCACCCCTTTGAGAACCATTGGTCTCAAGATGATCACGCTAAGTGAAGTAAGTCAGACTGAGAAAGACAAGTATCATACGATGTCACTTACATGTGGTGTCTAAAAAACTGATACAGGGAATTCCCTGGCAGTCCAGTGGTTAGGACTCAGAGCTTTCACTGCCGAGGACCTGGGTTCAATCCCTGGTCAGGGAACTAAGATCCCACAAGCCGTGCAGCACAGCAAAAATAAATAAAAATAAATGATACAAATGAACTTATTTACAAAACAGAGACAGACTGACAGACATAGAAAATAAACTTACAGTTACCCAAGGGAGAAGGGGGGAGGGATAAATTAGGAGTTTGGGATTAACAGATACACACTACTATATATGAAATAAAGAACAAGGACCTACTGTATAGGACAGGGAACTATATTCAGTATCTTGTAATAACCTATAATGGAAAAGAATCTGAAAAAGAATAGATTATAGAGCTTCCCTGGTGGCGCAGTGGTTGAGAATCCGACGGCCGATGCAGGGGACACGGGTTCGTGGTCCGGAGCCCGTGCTCCGCAACGGGAGAGGCCACAACAGTGAGAGGCCCGCGTACCGCCCCCCCCCCAAAAAAAATAGATTTTATATATATATATATATATATATAATTAACTATATATGTAATATATATAGTTGACTATATATGTAATATATATAGTCGACTATATACGTGATATATAAAATCGACTATATATCTAGTATACAACCGACTATATATGACATGATCGATTATGTATATAATCTAATCTATTATAAATATATTTATTATATATACTGACCACTGAACCCTGAGAAGAAGGACCTGGCCAATGAGACAGAGGAGAGTACAGCAAGGTAGGAGGAAATCCAAAACAGTGTGGTGTTCTTGGCTTCTAGTGACAGCCGCCTCTCAAAAATCAGGCAAAGACTAGCAAGTAACTGCTACTGAGATGGAGGACAAGGAGGACCGCGGCTGACAGGATGACCAGGACTCAGGCACGCCGTCTTCTCCGCATGGAAGAAATCTAGAGAGGCTTCACAGAGGAGGTGGCACTTGTTGGCACAAGAAGTCAGGCAGGCAAGGTAGAAGAGAAAGGGGCTACTGCTTGAGCGGTACTGGAGGCAACGAATGGGAGCAAGAGGAAGGCACAGAAGTTTCCCCAAAATATCGGGGGATGCCCTTGCTATCGCAGTACTCAGGAATGAGGATGCTGACGGCAAGCAGAGTACCAGAGGGCCGGTCCGTGGAGAGACTGCGGCTGCCTCAACCCAGCAGAGGGAGGAAGGAGCCGCCCGAGCAGTGCGGACCAATGTCACTCTTGGGACCACCAGTGTAAGGACAGCTGCAGTGGTTGTGCGTGCTGGCTGCAGGACTGCCCCAACGAGAGCTGGGAGACTGGGGGACCAGAGCCTTCCCTTTCTGACGTGCTCCTGCATCATCCTAGACCCCCTACCCCCCATAGGGGCTCCGTCTGGACCATCAGGAATTGGAAATAAGGAGCCCCTCATGAACTTCTGGCTGCTGCTTTTTTATTTTTTTATTTTTATTTTTTTTCATTTTGTCTAAGCTGACAAAGAAGGGCACACGCTCCTGGCAGATCATGCTCAGAACCCTGCACCGTAGTACGGAAGTGCTGACAAAACATGCCAGAGGCCTGATCCATCTCACTACCCTGTTCTGTCTGCCTTCCACAGCAGTACTGTGCACATGCATTTTATTTGTTTAAATGAAAACGTTAAAAAAAAAAAAAAAAAAAGAGGAGCAGAGTTACAGGCCTCACTTTGCTCCTAATTAATTAAAAGAAACTCTCTCTGAACCAGAGATTCCTCAGCTGTGAAATGAGGGTATTAAAGTATTTATGAGGTTTCATCCACACCAAAAAAAAAAATCTGAGGAACCATTTTCCTGTTGACTTCCTTTGTAAATTCTAAGGGAAAACACCTTGCAAGGAACTGAACCAAGAACTTGCAAAAGAATTGGTGGGGGAGGGAGGGAGGGAGGAAGGGAGGGAGGGAGGAAGGGAGGGAGGGAGGCGGGGTGGGGGGGTAGGAGGAATGTATCTCATCCTGCAGCCAACAGAAATATATCCAAAGCACGGATTTTTTTTCCCAAAGTTGCCATAATGATGAACATTTCCACTCTGGAGAAATTCAGTTGTATCATCCTGAAAATAATGTGAAAAATCTAAAATATGTTTTCCGAAGCCACGGTGAATGACAGAGGAGCCGCGGTTTCCTCCTGAGTCCTTTTCTTTTTTTAGCGAGCCTTGAATTAACCGGGCCAAGAGCCAGGGGCTAAGACACATTCTGGCCCCAAAGGCAGGGGTGGGCTGCAGCGGTTTCACGGTGCCAGAGAATTCCACACCACTTCATTTGCTCCGTATGGGAGGTTCAAGTTCTGCGTGATGAAGCTGCTGTTTCCTGCATTACCCATACTGTGCTGACCAGCGTTTTTATATATCGAGATGATTCATTCCACACCAGATTTTAAATCCTTTAAATCGGTGCTTCCCAAATGGCGCTGATTTCGCCCCCCTGCCCCCACCCCGGGACACCGGGCAACGTGTGGAAACATTCTTAGTTGCCAGGACTCCGGGGAAGAATGCTACTGGCATCTGGTGAGGCCAGGGAGGCTGCGAAACATCCCACAGCACACAGCATAGAGCCCCCTCCACAAAGAATTATTTGGATCAAATGTCAGTATCACCAAGGTTGAGAACCCCGAATCTGAACCATACTAAAATTTCTATAATTTTGCCCAAGGTATATACACTGCATACTTTCATTTTCCAAACCATTTTTATTCTTTTCTAAGTAATACATGTACACAGGGGAAGCAAAAGACTCCTCCTTTTTCACTGCAAGCTTTCCAGCACCGTCTATCCTCCTCAATTCTACTTCACAAAGCAACCACTTTCAAACCTTAGAACTGTTTCTGTTATTGGCAGCGCTCCCTAGTATGGACTTCCATGTTTCTAAGTAAGCTGCTTATAATATATCCTATCAACGTCAGATACCACTTAACTTGATTTTCTCACACATGGAAGAGGATTTTTGGTTTTTTTAATTCCCATCACCAATCCTGGACTTACCCTCTCATGTTTCCCCAACAGTATAACATTTGGGGGCTTAAATCTAGACCGCATACGTATTATTTTGACAATGGAATCGGCACCGCTGAGCAAGCAGTACAGCGTGATGATGATTCCTTTCTTATGCAACTCTTAAATTTTCCTGGGATTATTAGTTGCCTCTGCTTTTATCTTCTTTGATAATTCCTCCAACACCCTCCACAACCTTTCAATTTTTAACTCGGGTAATCTGTCAGTTCCATGTCTATCCTGCCCTCACCCCGACCCCCTCTCCCCAAATACATACACACCAGACCTTCCTCTGGTCTCTGCTCCAGTCTGTACTTGTCAGAGGTGGGTCGGCTCAGAGCAGATGCCCCGAGATCACACCAGCATCCTGAGAATTTCCTCCTGCCTCTTTCTGTTTCCGGGACCCCAAATCTTCCCCTTTCTTGGTTTACTCTCTCATTCTGATGGGACACATTCTCTAGTAGCTTCCTGAGAAGTGATGTATGAAAGCTAAATTATACTGATATCCTGAACATGGACAAACAACTTTATGCTACTCTTAATTAACAACCAGTGAGGGAGTGACTTCAAAATTCTCAGTGAAAATAAATTTTCATAGAATTCTAAACTCAGTCTGTTTTCTAACTTAAGAAATATGACGTCATTCTGATTCAAAATCCTTCCTATGACTTTTTTTTAAATCCAGAAAGTGCTTAGACACTGCCTTTGTCCCTGATTTTCTAAAATGACATGATGATGAGCCTTCATGTAGTAATTTTTCTGACGTGCTCAATTTTTATTCACTGTTCTAGTCACTTGGTTTGAAATTTCTCTCTTCTTCAGACTTGAGGTATTTTCCCCTCCCTCTCTTTCCTGGAATACCTATTAGGCAAAAATCTAACTAACCATCTCTCAGCTGATAAAGCTTTCCGCACTGTACCTTCATTGTCTAGTAAGGTATTCATTTAGCCACAGGTGACTACTGAGCACTTGAAATGTGGCCAGTACAACTGAGGGCCTGACTTTCAAATTGAATTTAATTTTAATTAATTTCAAGAGCCACACGTGGCCAGTGGCTACCATATGTGACAGCACAAATCTAAAGACTACGACAAAGAGGAAAAAAAGACAGCAATGGAAGATCAGTGCTGTCAGCACCCACCCTGACATGATATTAAATACGACTTCAGAAGAAAACATTGAAAGCAATTTCTAAATCCCCGCCGTTACTATTTCCAATATAAGGTGCTGTGATTTAATTCCTTAGGGCCTCTTTCCTCGTTAAGAACTTGAGGACCTTTTAGAATGATATCACACAAGCAGAAGCAACCCTCTGCATCTAAGACTGGATTTTATTACATCCAGTGTGTAAACAGGGCAACCGAGGGCCCTCTTTCATCTGAGGTGAGATAGGAAGGGCCCTCACAAAACAGAAATTTGTACCGTACTCACAGCATCATAGCAGAAAATAGCAGCGAAACATAAAAAATAACAAAACACAAGGGACAAGACAACTGATAGGTTGCTAATGGCAACTTCTTTGAATGCCACCTCATGACGGCAGTCAGGGAGCCCTCACCCCATCACACCTGGGTGTAGAACACGGCCCTCTACATATGCTTTGGCAAGAAACACTGCTTCTGCGTGTGGATGCTCCAGGGGATAGGAACTAGAACAGCAAGCAAGGCCTTCTCTGTGCATTCATTCATTCGCTTACTCATTCAACAAATGTCACAAATATCGTACACTGTCATCTATCTATTAGATGACAACCGAGACAGAAAACAGAACGAAACCAAACTGCACAAGTCCTATGTACCTGCCACAAAGCCAACCAGCCTCTTGTTTCATCAGAATCACTGAGAACCACTTTATCATAGCTGAGTACAGAATACAGCCTGCATGCCATAGCTGTGCATTCAAAACAAACAGCAGGACCACAACCAAAAGAAAGTCACTCTTATTTATTTATTTATTTATTTATTTATTGCGGTACACGGGCCTCTCACTGCTGTGGCCTCTCCCGTTGCGGAGCACAGGCTCCGGACGCGCAGGCTCAGCGGCACGAACCCGTGTCCCCTGCATCGGCAGGCGGATTCTCAACCACTGCGCCACCAGGGAAGCCCTTCCTCTTCTTTTTTAAACTTTGAAGAAAAACAAACATAGCACTGTAGGTATAGGGAAATAAATATTCAGGAAACATCATTCATTTTTAATTTAAGAATCAATGGGGAAACATACTTTCTTCCTATACTCTTCACGTAAGTCATTTAATATCCATTCGTTCCTGCAAAATGACATTTTATTATGCTCGCTGCTTTTACAAGTTCAGTGTAAAAGTATGAGTTATTCAAATGAGGCGAAAAAGAGACACTAACCAAGACACGTATAAACTTGATTTCTTCTTTAAAGCATTATGACACTAACAACAAGTATTTAACGCTTGTAGAATTGGCAAAATCAGTATTGTGAGCATGCATTGATGCATATGAGCACATATATAGAGACATGTGTATCATTTACCCATCACCCCACGACAGCAGACTCAACGATATACATGTCACACGTGACGAATGAAAAGCACTTTCCCAACTCACACCGTGATATGCCAAATAAATCCCATATACAAAGACCAAGACAGGACTTGTCACATGAAAATCTGGTATGAGAGAGGTAACATAACAAGACCCAATTGGGCTTACAATTATATAATCCATCCAGAGCTAACAGCAACGGGAAAAAAACCACGAAAAACTTAAATAAGCTATCAGTCGCACAATATTTGTTTGTAAGCGTTACATTTTATTCAGTGGCATAAAATTTTATTTAGTGAGAGAAAAAGAATCACAATGTTTAAAGATGATACATTAAAGTATTAGGATAGGGACTTCCCTGCTGGCGCAGCGGTTAAGAATCCGCCTTCCAATGCAGGGGACACGGGTTCGAGCCCTGGTCCGGGAAGATGCCACATGCCACGGAGCAACTAAGCCCCTGTGCCACAGCTACTGAGGCTGCTCTCTAGAGCCCGCGAGCCAAAACTACTGAAGCCTGCGCTCTACAGCCCGTGCTCCGTCCGCAGCGAGAGAAGCCACCGCGATGAGAAGCCCACGCACCGCAACGAACAGCAGCCCCCGCTCGCCGCAACTAGAGAAAGCCCGCGTGCAGCGACATAGACCCGACGCAGCCAAAAATAAATAAATTCATTAAAAAATAAATAAAGTATTAGGAAAGCAAGATCTTCCTCATTCAGCAAATTGTCAACCAACAGCAATCTGAATCTCTCCCCACAGATACAACACCAAACTATCAATATAATCTTCAGGTGACACATCAATTTCTGGTCTATAGATGACACAAGGAGGGTACCATGGGGTAGAAAAGAATGCCAATTAATCTCTTCCTCAACTCCCAAAGCACTCTCTCCACATTTTGCAATGAGCACTAAGCATACTTTTAAATGTAATAGTCAAGCACGTTATTTATTCACTGAAATTATCACAGAAGTTTCTGAACGCCATATGGTCCTGGTGTTCATGTTACAGTCTCTAGGACGTGCAAACACATCCTACTCCCCGACCCCTCACCTGGAAAGGTCAAGCGTACCGTCCTCAATTTCATTTAACAACACAGCAAGCAAATCCCTTTGGGAAAACAATTAAATTCAACTCTGTGCTCACCTAAATACCTCAAAATCTAGGACACCAATGGCAATGATGAGCTAATTCAAGAACAGAGTATTAAAGCACACGCACGCACACACACACACAAACGGGCACACAAACACATCTTCCTACTCACAAACCAAAGTGCTTCTTCAAGTGTCACCTCCCTATTTAGGATATCAGAAAGATGTCCTAAGTAAAAATAAAAATTTGAAACTAAAACCAAAAAACACCCAACACTCTCACACAAACACACTAGAGTTTCACTATACTGAAAGAAGCTCAAGAACCCTCATAAGGCAGAGACCAAAATTATGCAACTCTCTGATCCTTCCGCCTTTGGAAACAAGATGCCCTCAAAATGACTTAAGCCCCAGCCTTTTCCAAAAGTGGGGAAAAAAATTTTTTATTTGTCCAATTAACGACCGGGAGGTGGTGGGTCACTAGGAACTTTGTTTCAGTTTGCACTGAGGGTCAGTCCTGCCCCCCAAGTCTTTAGACCAGTGGCTCCCGGCTGGGGATGACGCGGTCCCCAAGAGGTGTCTGGCGACGTCTGGAGACGTTTCAGGGGGCCACACTTGGGGCCGAAACTGAGGGTTTCTCCATCACCAGCAAGCTCAGGCGGTTCAGCTAACAAACACGTCTCCCGTCTGTCTACGGCTGCCTCACGCACACCACAGATTCCGTGTGGCCCTGCCACGCCTCACCCCCGACCCCCAATCTTTTGCCCCGGCTGTTAACAAGCTCTCCTAACTGGTTTCACATTCCCCAGCCTTGCGCCTTTGAGAGAACCCAGGCGTTCAACCCTGAGAACTGTATCGCCGGTAGCATCTCCGAGTCACCCGTCCTTCGCACCCTGTCTGCAAGCTCCCCGCTGAGCCCACGGCTTGCTTCCGGGGGCATTTCTTCCAGGCACAGCCCTCGGGTCCCATAAAGAAAGTGAGAACCGAGATGCAGCCCGGCCTTAGCAGCTCTTCTGGTTGTGATACGGACGTGTCCTGTTATTCTACCCAGGATGCAGTTGGCCTGGCAGCTAAGAGTGGGTAGAAGGGGCCAGAAGGGCTGTGACAATCCACCCCCGGCCGGCTGCACGCATCCTTGGGCCAGGCTTCCCCACGCC
This sequence comes from Physeter macrocephalus, assembly GCF_002837175.3. Lineage (NCBI taxonomy): Eukaryota > Metazoa > Chordata > Mammalia > Artiodactyla > Physeteridae > Physeter > Physeter macrocephalus. The sequence goes on along the minus strand of NC_041220.1, from coordinate 152,933,893 downwards.
TCCAGCTCCACACCTGTACGAAGGGGACAGGTAACTGACTGAACCCTCACGACAACATTAGGGGTGGACCCCAGCGTGCACACGCACAGGAAGGACAGAGAACCCTCCCTGGCGCAGAGAGAACACCTCCTAAGAACTGGACAAAACTCCTTCCGCCACTGTGGTCCGCACGTTCCGGAATCAGCGCAAAGCCTCGTCCCCAAGTATACGTGCGGCCCCAGACAAGAACCTGTGAGCCTCGTGGTTTCCTCTCCCTGTAAAAACGGGACGAAGGATGTGCCTACGTTACACAACGGTCGGGAGGAACGGAGACCTTGATTGTAAGACACACAGCACAGCTCCTGGCCCATCAAAGCTATTAATCAGAGGCCTCTACCATTGGCTGTGATGAACAGGGAAGAGCCAAGGCCCTGAAATGACCCGGAAAAGTCATTCCAAATCTTTCCTTCTCATAAAGTCGAGAAACAGCTATTCTTCCTGCACTAATTCTTTACACTTGTTTAGTGGGAGACCCGTAAGAACTTTTACTTCAATAACCTTGATTTCATTTCCTGCTTTTCAACTAAAGTTATGAAGCATAATCAAGGCTCTGAGGCCCAGCTTTCAATGGAGTTTAGAGGAAAGTGCTCGACCACTCTGGTGGAGATAGAAAAAGAATTTCCGCTCCATTCTTTAAGTCCAGGAATTTATTTTTTTAATGGCTTTTTTTCCCCAGTAAAATTAAATGATTCAGGACTTCTGTTAATTGTTATGAATCTTTCTTTCATAGACTGATTTCTAAAGAACTTTCATTTTCACGCCTGAAAGGTCTAAAAAGTTTAACTAGGGTCTGCTCAGCAGCTGCTTTTGACACAGTCCTCATCATACTAAATTTAGACATATGCTTTGCCCCGATGGACTTCCACAGGAAGCAGCCACGTTAAAATAAGACGCTGCTAGCGCATCAGAATTCAAAAGCCATTGTAAGCCAACAACTTCCAAGAAGACACAGCACTCTCTCATTCCCTCAAATACCTAATAATTTCCCACCTAGGAAAAGAAAAGAAGAAAAGGATTTGATGTGGGTCCCAAACACACACACACGCACAAAACAGCAAAAAAAAAAAAAAAAGAATAATAATTAACTGGGTAAATCAGGGCAAACAGAAGATAATGGCATGAAAAAATGAGATAAAGCTGAAAGGTGAGGACAGGACCCAAAGTTTGCCATCAGACACAACTTTACATCAGTTGGAAGGGAACTATATAAATCAGATTCTGAGTCTCCTAGACATCGATTCAAAGAAACAAATATAATTAGATGCTTGATTCACAGTATCCAAAAAATGAAGGAGATACAAATATCAAAAACACAGCCTCTAGAGTTTGATACACGTGTAAAATTTCTCCCACGGGCCCCAGAGAGGAAACTGTGGACTCGGTACAACTCTACCCTCAGTCAATGCTGTCCACCAGATTTCCATTGGGTCACTTTTAAAATAACCCTCAGTGTTAGACAACCATACAGCACCAAAGCACAGGTCAGGAAATCAAATTTACAAGTGGATAACAATATGGTAGCGGCACGTAGATCTCGGCACAGCCCAGTTTACTCCGAGGCTACGTCTTAGACGTGGCTCCAAGTCCCAACTGCGGGGCGGGTCTCCTGGGGTCACAGAGACACATCACAGCACATCGTAAACACAGTTCGGTGCCAATAAATATACTACTTCTACAGTATTGCTTCTAATGCTTGCCTAGTGCTTCCCTGGTGGCGCAGTGGTTAAGAATCCGCCTGCCAATGTAGAGGACACGGGTCCGAGCCCTGGTCTGGGAAGATCCCACGTGCCGCCGAGTAACTAAGCCCGTGCGCCACAACTGAGCCTGCGCCCTAGAGCCCGCGAGCCACAACTACTGAAGCCCGCGCTATGGTAGCAGCACGTAGATCTCGGCACAGCCCAGTTTACTCCAAGGCTACGTCTTAGACGTGGCTCCAAGTCCCAACTGCGGGGCGGGTCTCCTGGGGTCACAGAGACACATCACAGCACATCGTAAACACAGTTCGGTGCCAATAAATATACTACTTCTACAGTATTGCTTCTAATGCTTGCCTAGTGCTTCCCTGGTGGCGCAGTGGTTAAGAATCCGCCTGCCAATGTAGAGGACACGGGTCCGAGCCCTGGTCTGGGAAGATCCCACGTGCCGCCGAGTAACTAAGCCCGTGCGCCACAACTGAGCCTGCGCCCTAGAGCCCGCGAGCCACAACTACTGAAGCCCGCGCGCCTAGAGCCCGTGCTTGGCAACGAGAGAAGCCACCGCAAGAAGCCCGCGCACCGCAACCAAGAGTAGCCCCTGCTCGCCACAACCAGAGAAAGCCCGCCGCAGCTAGAGAAAGCCCGCAGACAGCAAACGAAGACCCAACGCAGCCAAAAATTTTTTTTTTAATTAAAAAACAAAGCTGCATTTTATTACCTAATGTTTACGGAAAAACACCTAATAGCAAGACTACATAATGGCAGTTAATTCCAAGGTGCCTTTGAAATTGTTTATGTTTCTGTTAATCACAATAGGATCTAAAGGTATTTGCAGAATAGCACCACACAGGACACGTGAACCATGCCTGGTACGTGTGTGAACAAATTTCCAGGTTTCCTGAGAAATCATTACAAAATATGTGGCGTTAAAACTTTTCCACAAATTTGAGTTGAGAACTTCAGGAAAAACATCATGAGCTAACCATGACCTTTATTTCGGGACAGCAACACATTCATCTGTCTTTCTGCTCGAGACGATCCTGGTCGATCCCTGTTGTCCCAGGGTAATTACTAACAGTGCTGCCTTTCCCTCTCAGAAGTGCCCCGATTTGGACAATACAGTACATGGCCGCTCGAGCCAACAACCAAGATGGCCTAGGTTCCAGAACAACAAGCTAGGAATGCTAAGGTCCCAGACATGGGTTTCTGCATAAAGAAGAGGGAAGTTATTAAAGCTGGAGATCCTAACACAGCAAAGTTGGTGGAAACGACCCTCGGTCAGAACCATGTGAATCGTCAAAGGAAGCTTCCTACTCTGCTGTCTAGAAATAATCCACCCCTTCCACACAGCCAACAAGTGTAATGACCAGGCCTCATCCTTCCCACTTCTCAGGGACATCTGGCATTACTGTTTCTATAACCCTCTCCTCCAGCGGCTCACGTAACGGCCACAGTTATCCAAGTGAATGGGTCCAGAGCAATCCAGCTGGACTGCAGGCTCCACGAGGGCAGGAACTGCCTCTGCTTTTAGTTCACCCATGCCTGGCAAGTAGGAGCCACTCAGTAAACACGCGTTGAATGAGTCCATCTCTGTCTCAGATCATTTCTCTGGTTCTTCTTCATCCTCGATCCACTCAACGTAGGCATTTCCCCAACACCCCACCCCTGAATCTCTTTTTCCTCTAGCTTTCTTCTCTTGCAAGGTTACCTAACATGGTGGACCTCTTTGCAGGTAACGCCAAAGCTCTCTCGCAAGGCAGACTCTGCCTTGCTCTTCCTCTGCCTGCTTCAGTCTCAACTTGGGTCCCTGTCCAGTCCCCAAAGGTCACTATTTCAAATGCAAACGTCCATCTCCTCCCAGTCTCTCTTGACTATTCCCTATGACTCACCAATTGTTATCCTTCACATCCAGGCCCAGAGCTTTGCTGTTCTCACCTTGGACTCTGCTCTCCCTTGCCCTCTTCTGACCCCCTCCCAACAATCCATTGATCAGGCCCCAAGTTTTATCCACAAAGCATCCCTAAACGTCACCTCTCTCCACGCTCGCTGCCACTCCCCAGTCAGCCTCGGGATGACGGCACACAACTTCCCCCGGCCTCATCCTTCCCCCTGCAAAGCCGCACATAAATCTTCCTAAAGCAAAGGTGTGATCCTAACTCGTCACTCAAAATACGTAACGGATAACAGCACTGCTCCGGAAAACACCCAACTCACTCCTTGCAGTTCCTGACTGCACCCCTGGTTCCTACACAGCCAGAAAAGCAGGAGGTAGGCACTAATACCACGTCGAGAACAAACTGTTAAACTACTGTAACCGATGCCATCTATGGTAGCAGAGTCAGCCCTCCGCCCTCAAGCTGTGCCCATCCTAATCCCCAGAACCTGTGAATATGGTAGGTTCCCTGGCGCGGGGGAATTACCTGTGCAGGTGGAGTTCACGTTGCTAGTCTAACCCTGCAAAAAAATGTTATCCTGGATTACACGGGCGGCCCCAAGTAATCAGGGGAGTCCTTTTAGCGGGGAAGAGGGTTTCAGGACAGCCAGCGTCCAAGCAATGCAACGTGAGACTCGGCCGTGGCTGGCTTTGAAGAGGGAGTAAGGGGCCAGGAGCCAAGGAACACAGGCGGCTTCTGGAAGCTGGGGAAGGCAACTGAAAAGAAAACAGAACAAGTATTTCCCCTAGAGCCTCCAGCAAATAAGTGTCCCTGCAGACACCTCAATTTTAGTCCAGGGAGACCCGTGTTGGACTTGCGACCTCCAGAACTGTGAAGTACTAGATGTAAGGCATCTTAGGCCGCTACGTCTGTGGTCATTTGTTCCAGGAACCACAGGAAACAAACACAGCCTTCTGCTTTGCCCAACACCAGTTCCCTGTGTACTGTAGTCCCTTTAAGAGGGATTGTGATCTGGGCCTCGGGGAACGTACAGCACGATCCACGTGTGGTCTCTATAGCTGCTTGAGAAGCCGCCGCATCAATGCTGGCCGCGGGGGAGGGGGGGACTTCTGCCACTCCGGGTGCGATGAGGGCGAGGCGAGTGCGGACCCCAAGAGGGAGCACCTCCTTAGGTTTCATGCCTCTCCAGGGGGGCTCCCTCACCTCCTCGGCATCTGGCTGGCCCCAACTCCCCGTGGCCCTGCAGTGCCAGGTTTCGTGTCCTATGGCCGCGCTGTCTATTCCCCGATGAGGATTCTGTTCTGAGCACCTGCACGCTCCTTCCCAAAGTTTCACCCCTCAGCCCGTCCCTTTAGAGTCCCCGTGAGTCCTGTAGCAGGGGCTCTGGGAATGGACTCGCCCATCCTGACTCATCCTTTGTGCCCGAGCCCTGAGTCTCTGCGGCCTCTGGGCGGGTGGGGGGTGGTAGTGGTGTCCGGGCCCGCCGTTTCCTCCTCTGTTGGGCATCACTCGTTAATTCCTTTACGCTCCCACGTGCTCAGACCAAGCTTTATGAGAGGCTCGCTACCCTACAGAGACGCAGAAGATGCGTTCAGCTCCTTTCTTCAAGGAACTCGTGATCTTTAAATTTAGCAGGCAATGAAAACCCCTCATTTCCTACTCAACAAGCGACGCTGTGGGCCTTATAACTGAGGCTGAGGAAGTTCTTGGAGAGATGACGACAAGTGCTGGTGAGGACGTGGAGAAACTGGAACGCTCACACGTCGTGGGTAGGAACGTAAAACGACACAGCCACTTCGGAGAACAGTCTGGCTGTTCCTCAGAAAGGTACACATGGAGTGACCATATGGCCCAGCAATTCCACTCTGAGGAATGTACGTAAGAGAAATGAAAACATACGTCTGCACAAAAACCTATGAACTATGTTCACAGCAGCTCATTCATAACAGCCCAAAAGTGGAAAGGGCCCACACACCCATCAACTGATGAGTGAATAAGCAAAATGTGGTATATTCACAACAACAGAATATCATTCAACAATAAAAAAAGAGTGACGTACCGATTCCCGCAACAACATGAACGAACTCTGAAGGCAGTGTACTAAGGACTCTCCGGGTGGCGCAGTGGTTAAGAATCCGCCTGCCGATGCAGGGGACACAGGTTCGAGCCCTGGTCCGGGAAGATCCCACATGCCGTGGGAACAGCTAAGCCCATGCGCCACGACTACTGAGCCCGTGCGCCACAACTACTGAGCCCACGTGCCACTACTGAAGCCCGCGCACCTAGAGCCCGTGCTCCGCAACAAGAGAAGTCACCGCAACGAGAAGCCTGAGCACCTCAATGAAGGGTAGCCCCCGCTCGCTGCAACTAGAGAGAGCCCGCGTACGGCAATGAAGACCCAGAGCAGCCAAAAATAAATAAATAAATTTAAGAAAGCAGTATACTAAATGAACGGTCAGACACAAAAGACACATATTATATGATTCCACTTGTTTGAAATGTCCAGAACAGGCAAATCCATAGGGACACAAAACAGATTGTGTTGCCAGGGGCTTCACGGGTAGGGGAGTAGCGCCACTGGGCAGAGCGATTCTTCTTAGGTGATAAACGTTCTACAATTGTATTGTGGCGATGTCTGCACAACTGTAAATTTACTAAAAATCACTGAATCCAACATTTACAACAGGTGAATTTTGGTATGTCAATTATGCCTCAATAAAGCTGTTTTTTAAAAAAAACCTCTCTGAGGTCTTCCCTGGTGGCGCAGTGGTTGAGAGTCCGCCTGCGGATGCAGGGGACACGGGTTCGTGCCCCGGTCCGGGAGGATCCCACATGCCGCGGAGCGGCTGGGCCCGTGAGCCATGGCCGCTGGGCCTGCGCGTCCGGACCCTGTGCTCCGCCACGGGAGAGGCCACAACAGTGAGAGGCCCGCGCACCACAAAAAAACCACCACCTCTCTGAGATCCTTAAGGCAAAAATTATCTATGTATGCGTGCACAAATGTGTAACAAAATATAGTTACATTGTTATCATACAATCAAAAATCTAGAGACAACTTCCAATTTTTAAAAAAATGATTCATTTGCTCTGTTACAAAAGATTTAAATAAGCTCACTGCCTCTAATGTCAAATGCCTAATTGCATAATTTAAGTTGGTAAGAGGCCTATAGGCTTTCGCATTCAAATTACACCTGAACAATAAGTTTTATTGAATAAAACTAACCATATAACTCATATTTATACATAACATGATTTTCAGCCGGTTTGAGATGAAAACTGAACACGTAAAACATTTCTTCTTATAGTCACAACAGAATCCAGAAGACGAAATTCACTAGAATATCTATCTGCTTATTGGGACTCAAGAATCCTAACACCTGAAGCCCTAGTTTAAGTGGAATTTAAATTCAGTACAAGTGGATTAAGAAATTCAATTTTCTGGTGTCAAACATGACGAAAGCTTCAAGAATGAGGTAAAATATATATTTTGTAACTGCCCAGTAGCTAATAAACCTGTTGTTGGGCTTTTTCCAGATGGCGTAAATTTCAGCACTGCTTAAAAAAAAAAAAAAAAAAAAAAACCAGGACGTATGGAACTCACACACTTTAATGTCAGCTCATTTCTGTGAAAGTACTCTTCTATGTCGGACTGAACCACCATTATAAAATCAGAATTTTGGAGAGCTATTATTTTTCCCAGGTTCTGCGAAAGAACATGGTCAAATGTGCTCAATCTTGGCAGCGCACGTCCCACCGGGCAGACTCGGGATCAAGGAAACTGGCAACGGCAAACACCGCCAGGCTGTATTTCTCAGCGCCAAGAGGAGGAAGCAAAGTCCTGGACCCTGACCTCCTACCGCTTGCTAGCTGAACCCCGCCCCCTTCGACCCCGCGCGTGAAACTCCTGACTGTAGCACTAGACGGGTGTGTCCCCTACCTGAGTCTGCTTCGGCTGGTGTCGCAAATGACCACACACTCAGCAGCTTTAAGCAACACAGACCGACTGTGTTACACTCTGGAGGTCAGGTGTCAACAGTGGGTCACAGGGCTGTGCTCCTTTCTAGAGGCACCAGGGAGGGGAGAAGCTGGGTCCTGACCCCGCGCAGCTTCTGGAGGCCGCCCGCCTTCCTTGGCACATGGGCCCACATCACTCCAACCTGTGCTTCACCGGACACGTCCCCTCTCTGATGCTGCCCGTCCTCGTCCACTCTGACGTACCTCGGTGGGGACGACTCTGGGCTCAGGAGCATCACGTCCCTGCCTGGAGGCCCTGGAATCCCATCTGCAAAGTCCCCTTTGCCGTGTGAGGTCACACGTTCACAGGCTCCAGCATCAGGCCTGGGACGTCCTTCGAGGGCCATGACTCTAAGTACCAAGGACCAACTTGAGAAATATGAAAAGAACCTGGAGTCTATGAAACATGACACAAGAGTAAGGCATGGGGCTTCCCTGGCGGCGCAGTGGTTGGGAGTCCGCCTGCCGACGCGGGAGACGCGGGTTCGCGCCCCGGTCCGGGAAGATCCCACGTGCCGCGGAGCGGCCGGGCCCGTGAGCCACGGCCGCTGGGCCCGCGCGTCCGGAGCCTGCGCTCCGCAACGGGAGAGGCCACAACTTTAAAAAAAAAAAAAAAAAAAAAAACCAGGACGTATGGAACTCACACACTTTAATGTCAGCTCATTTCTGTGAAAGTACTCTTCTATGTCGGACTGAACCACCATTATAAAATCAGAATTTTGGAGAGCTATTATTTTTCCCAGGTTCTGCGAAAGAACATGGTCAAATGTGCTCAATCTTGGCAGCGCACGTCCCACCGGGCAGACTCGGGATCAAGGAAACTGGCAACGGCAAACACCGCCAGGCTGTATTTCTCAGCGCCAAGAGGAGGAAGCAAAGTCCTGGACCCTGACCTCCTACCGCTTGCTAGCTGAACCCCGCCCCCTTCGACCCCGCGCGTGAAACTCCTGACTGTAGCACTAGACGGGTGTGTCCCCTACCTGAGTCTGCTTCGGCTGGTGTCGCAAATGACCACACACTCAGCAGCTTTAAGCAACACAGACCGACTGTGTTACACTCTGGAGGTCAGGTGTCAACAGTGGGTCACAGGGCTGTGCTCCTTTCTAGAGGCACCAGGGAGGGGAGAAGCTGGGTCCTGACCCCGCGCAGCTTCTGGAGGCCGCCCGCCTTCCTTGGCACATGGGCCCACATCACTCCAACCTGTGCTTCACCGGACACGTCCCCTCTCTGATGCTGCCCGTCCTCGTCCACTCTGACGTACCTCGGTGGGGACGACTCTGGGCTCAGGAGCATCACGTCCCTGCCTGGAGGCCCTGGAATCCCATCTGCAAAGTCCCCTTTGCCGTGTGAGGTCACACGTTCACAGGCTCCAGCATCAGGCCTGGGACGTCCTTCGAGGGCCATGACTCTAAGTACCAAGGACCAACTTGAGAAATATGAAAAGAACCTGGAGTCTATGAAACATGACACAAGAGTAAGGCATGGGGCTTCCCTGGCGGCGCAGTGGTTGGGAGTCCGCCTGCCGACGCGGGAGACGCGGGTTCGCGCCCCGGTCCGGGAAGATCCCACGTGCCGCGGAGCGGCCGGGCCCGTGAGCCACGGCCGCTGGGCCCGCGCGTCCGGAGCCTGCGCTCCGCAACGGGAGAGGCCACAACAGAGGGAGGCCCGCGTACCGCAAAAAAAAATTAAAAAAATAAAAGTAAGGCATGGCGGTGGGAACAGAGATTGACAACAGCAGTGTTCACTTTGACAACGCTGACCGGTGGTGGCAGCAGCCTTTCTTTGCTTCAGGTCCATCCACACGTTTCTGCCTGTTTCTGGAGGCCTCTGGCCTCCACCTCACCGCCTGTACAGAACTGTGGTCAAGGGAGTGGGCAGAGATGGGCTCCGCCTTGAGAACTTCACGGTTCAGGCTGGAGCGATCCTGAGCCCCAGAAGGGGAGGCGAGCCCAGCCAGCCCCTACTCACGGGAGCTTGCCTTGGAAGGCACACAAACTCTTACCCAACTCTTGACTCTTACCCTATCTAATCCTCCCAAATCACAGATAAACAGACCGAGGCGAGATGATTTTCACAAGATCACACGGCTACGCGGCAGCAGAGTCCTGGACCGGTCCCTCGTCCACTGCACAGAAAGGCCATGACGTCTTCCTTCCTCAAAGGCTGTGGGGTCGGCCCAGTCCCTAAATGCCTCCACTCTCTTTTTCCTAAAACACCCAAACCAGAAACATGTGACCTCGTGGCCAAGAGAAATATAACCACGAGAGTCACAGCCCCAAATGGAGGCACAGTCGAGGCCCCCTCGGCAAGCGGGGCCCAGCTTTGCAGGACGTGGCCCTGCCCGCTCGGGGCCTCACACACCTGCCCTGCTCCCTCACCTAAGTAAGGGCCGTGCACCCACACGTCCAGCAGGTCCTTCTCAGGGCACACGGCAACGCCCGTACCTTCAGCCCAGCTCTGCCCCCTGCAACGGGGAGCACCGGCACCACGCCCGCCTCTCTGAAGAGCTCAAGTTCTCAAGGGGAGCGATAACGCTTGTTCTCTACGACTCCGAGCCAGCTGAGCACGTGCCACAGCACGTGCTTGTGAAATGTGAGCACCATGAGTCTCCACGCTTGACCTCCCTGGTCAAAGCTAAACATGGACAGACGTCCCACGTCCTCTCCACAAACATTCTGGAACACAAGCATTTCCAAAAACTAGCATGTGCCAATACGGTTCTTCCTCCATGTTTATAGGGAGCTGTAGGTTTGCATAAGAGCCCCTCTCTCTTTACCCATCTCTGCTTCTGGACCAGGAAGTTGTATAGGAGAACAGTGCAACATAACCAACTTACGTGTGCAAAAGAAAATTTTGCTGAAATGTGCCACACTAAAAATCAGAATGTTGTCAACTACATTTTGAAAATATGAAATCAACTCTACTTTGGACGCTTGAGTGGAAGAACAAACGAGGCCCTGTGGTCTTAATGTCACTACCACCACCACCATCGAGACATACGCAGCAGTACACAGGAAATTACAATCGCTGGGGAAATGCTCGGGATTCATTTTAAAACCAGATTTCAGGGCACAGTCCCACAGCACTCGTCCCGTGTACAGTGGCCGTGGCAGTGTTGTGTGGGTGTGCGTGTGTACGTGTGAGAGAGACAGAGTGCATGCCTGTGCACATGTGTACATGTGTCTGTGCATATATATCATTTTACATTAAAAAATCATGAAGTGGGACTTCCCTGGTGGCGCAGTGGATAAGACTCCCAATGCAGGGGAGCCGGGTTCGTTCCCTGGTCAGGGAACAAGATCCCACATACATGCCACAACCAAGAGTTTGCATGCCACAACTAAGGAGCCCTCATGCCTCAACTAAGGAGACCACGTACTGCAACTAAGGAGCCTGTGAGGCACAACTGAGGAGCCCACCTGCCGCAACTAAGACCCAGTGCGAATAAATAAATAAATATTAAAAAAAAAAAAAGTCATGAAGTGAGGCTCCAAAACACCCTCGAGTCCACAGCTTGTCAACCTCAGCATTATTAACATTTGGGTCCAGTCATTCTTGGGGGTGGGAGCTGCTGTGTGCACTGCAGGAAGTCTAGCAGCGCCCCTGGCCTCCACGCACTAGAAGCCAAGAACATTCCTCCTCATCTCCACCTGTGACGACCAAAAACGTCTCCAAACGTTGCCAGATACTCCCTGGGGGACACAGTTGCCCCTGCTTGAGAACCACAGCTCTCAGCTACCAAAAAGTCCCGGGGATGAGGGTGGCCAGATCATTTACAGCACACACGGTCCTTGAAACCACAACAATCTAATTTCCCAGATTATCATGAATTACAGTGAGAATTATCTCTCTTTGAGGAGGTCTTAAAAATGCAATAAATTCTGCATTACACTTTGCTGACCTACATTCTGTTAAAACGACCAAAATGTAAGTTCTTACAAAGGAAACCTTTAGAAGTCATTTTTCCACACAAAAAAAGAGTCAGTATTTTACTGAGATGACTTTGAAGAGTCTAACAAAAATCAAAACTGCTTTCTTTCATTAGTCTTACACCAAAGCCTGTAATCAGGGAGAGAATGCAGGAGACAGTCCTGCATTAACCCAGATTCCATCTTTCCCTCCTTTGACCGAGATTTTCGCACGTTACACAAATATTACCTTTAAATTGGTGTTTATCTTCCTCCAACGTGTGTAGGAAGAATGAAATGTATTGCTGGAAACAGAGTCTACATAAAAGCTTTTATTTTCTCCTTTATCCAGAACGCCGATAAGAATTCTCAGCGCCTTCGTCTTCCTGACTCTTCCCCCTCCACTAATGGCATAGAGCCTTGGGCAGGATCAGAGAGGCGTACTTCTGGGATCCCAGGCCCACGGCTCCTCTTAAAAACAACTGTGATCCGAAGCGAAGGGGCTCTGGGTGATTTCTCTAAGATGGATCCTCCAGGTGGGCATGGAGTAGGGGAACGGGCCACGTCTGCCCATCGTGCCCTGAATCCTCCGAAAGCGCTTTGATCTGTTTGCGCCATCCCTCCAGGCTTCCACCTCACCCTGAAGGCTGGATAAAGTGAAAGCTTCCTTTACAACTACTTTTAGAACCTGGGTAGAGGGGAGCCGACCCCGTACTCTTTTCCTCCAAAGTTTGAGAGGGAACTGACTGGTGCACATGACTAAGTCCAGGCCATGAGGTGGCCAAGTCACATCCGACCCCCCAACACACACACCCCCACGCTCAAAAACCACCGGCAGGGGAAAGCATCACAAAACGAATTCTGCAGGGTGAGCCCAAGGTACGACGGAACTCCCGCTCGCAAGAGGGCCTGCTTGGTACAGAAGGAAGCAAACCATTCCCTTTATTTCTACTCGTAAAGCCTAAGAATTGGGGCGGCTTTTATATCGTCACGGGACGCACAATCCGTAGCATCTGTTCGGAGGGTCGGATTCCATACAGTTGGAGTCAGTGAATCTTTCTGGAAAGGGCGAGACAGGAAATATTTTAAGGTTGGTAATTGAGAATACAGTGTAGAAATTATATAACAAGAGAGAAAACAAAATTTTCCCCAAATTTCCCCTGACAAAAATCAAAATTTTGTGAATTCAAAATGTGAGTTTCCTATCATTTTCATGCGTCATGAAATAATCCTCTTTGATGTTTTTCCCCCAATCGTTAAATAATGTCAAAACCATTCTCAGCTGGAAGGCTGCACAAAGACAGGCAGTGGGTATGTTTGGCTTGGGGCTGCACAGGTGGACCCCACCTCCTGGGGGCAGACCCCGCAGGCCCAGCTCAGGGCCTGGGGAGGACAGGAGGCTGCGCGGCCAGCCACAGGCAAAGACGAGAGAAAGAAAGGGAAATCCAGATGGAGACATCACCGGGGGGAAAGGGCTTTCTGAGCCCTTTCTTTGTGTTGTCTGTGCTAAGAGACCTGTATCAGGGGACAACTGATACCTTCGAGTGTGAGAAAGGCGCAGTACTTTGTATATAAACGACACCGCCTACCCCCATCACTTGGCGCCTTTCAGCGTGGCTGGCTTGTGATAACTTCTTTTATGTGTTACACGCACATAATTTGAATGTTGAGTGATCACGAATGGTCCTAGTTGTACACCTCTTCACCACGTCACTGGAGAAACCCTTATAATTCCAAAAAGAGCACTGAAAATCCTACAAACCAAGCTCAATAAGCAGTAAAACATGTGACGCTAAAGTGGGCTGCATCCACAGGTTAGCCACCGACTTTATGAAACGTACGCCCAACTTGAGCAGGCGTCTGACGGATTAAAGTACATTTTATTGACAGTTCTCACGAGACTCGTCTCCAGGTACAGATGCCCCCACCCTTTCAGCTCTGCACACAGCCTGAGACCCCCGTGACGGGAACTCCCCAGAGGGCCCTATTCAACGTTCACAATTTTCATGCTTTGATAATGATCAGTCACAAACCCTACTTAAAAAGGTGACATTTTGTTTATATAAGAATTATCAGTAGATCTTTAAAGGGGGGCTTTTAAACACGTTAGAGAAACGCAGAAAGGAACAAAGAAAAGAAGGAGAAAGCCATGAGGACGGACTGAACGGGCGAAGCGAAAATGGTGTGGAAGCGTACGGACAGAAAAGGGACTTCTGAGTACGCATACGAATAGAGTGTCACCTTTCGGACCATGTACATGTTTTTTACATTCAAAAATATCCTTACTCTCCAAAGGTTCAGGAAAGAAGAAAGAGGGAAGGGAAAGGGAGAGGAAGAGAGAGAAAGAAAGGGAAAGAAATTTACTGTTCCAGAGAGAGAAAGCAAATATGGCAAAATGTGAACAACTGATGAATGTCTTCTTCACGTTTTCCACGGGTTTGAAATTTTTCAAAATACAAAGTGGAGGAAAAGAGCGGAATAGAGCGTGGCTTGACCTGAGTGATTCTACCCTCTGACACCAGCTCCACTGGCTACTCTCTGTCTCCCACAAAACATCCAGTTAGGTCAGTCTTCATATTGAAATAAAAGTTCAAATTATTCTTGTTAACAACAAAAAACCAAACCCAATGACTTGGCACTTGTGTTGAGATGGATATTTCTGGTTCACTGTGCGAGTGTTACTAGTTTCTCCAAGCCTCTCTGGAGAGCCGGGCTGGCGTGCCCGTCCTCCCCCCGCAGACTCCGCAAGGCCTGGCCTTGGGCAGGTGACCTCGAGCGCGGCAGAGTGAAAACCAGGCCAGAATCTCCACAGACATCGTGCACCCCCAGATCCCCAGCTAGGACACCTCCCCAGAAAGTCTCACAGATCCCGCAGGGCAGCAAGAGGCATATCTCTCGTGCTCCTAACTGAGCAAATACCTAATGAGTAGTAGGAGTTAGGAATATATATATATTTTTGGCTGCGTTGGGTCTTCGTTGCCGCGCGCAGGTTTTCTCTAGTTGCGGCGAGCGGGGGCTACTCTTCATTGCGGTGCGCGGGCTTCTCATTGCGGTGGCTTCTCTTGTTGCGGAGCATGGGCTCTAGGCACGCGGGCTTCAATAGTTGTGGCTCATGGGCTCAGCAGTTGTGGCTCATGGGCTCTACAGCGCAGGCTCAGTGGTTGTGGCTCGTGGGATTAGTTGCTCCGCGGCATGTGGTATCTTCCCGGACGAGGGCTCGAACCCGTGTCCTCTGCCTTGGTAGGCAGATTGTTAACCACTGCACCACCAGGGAAGCGCCCCAGATTAGCCTTTTAAACCCTAGTGAAGGCTGCACAGAAATTCTCATTCTCGCCCTTCGTTAGTGAGCTGCTCCTTACACAAGCCTTCCTGGAGACGACATGTAAGAAAGAGCCCTTAGAATCATCTCTTCCTTAGGGAAAGCACTTCCTTGAGAGAAACGCCGAATACCTCAGAGTTGTGCCAGACCTACAACCTCAACGTATGACAAGACACTCCCTGCACGTGGGCTGAAGCCCGCTGGAAGGCTCTGGGCTATTTTGGAGACGAGTTTAAATCGCGTACTGAGCTTTACAGCTGGGCTGAGCACTGCTGTCTGGGGCCCGAGAGCGCTCTCATCCTGGCTCTGGTTCTCCTAGTTTTCACCCCTGTGGGACACTTGTGCTGGTGAAACGCTTAGTTCTCCTAGTTTAGAGTTTCTTTTCCACGCGTGATCTTCGAGGAGCTGCATCTTCCCTGGCGCCTGGCTGATTCAGATGCCACGTCAAGAACCTTTCTGCACGGCTGTGACCTGGCCGTGGTGGAGAGCAGGGGCACGCGGTTGTTGGGTTTCGTACGAGAATCTCGTGTTTGTGAGAATGTACTACTTCCCCCTTTCCACGCACCACACCTGGCACCTAGAAGACCTCAGCTAAGTCCAACGAAACAAATTAGAGAGTGAGATTTAACAGAGGGTCCTCACGCTTGTCCGTCACAACCACTGACAGACCAGGAGGGCTGCATGCCACCAGGATACAGACGACACATCCTAATGTCTCTGCTTACCCTGCCTCCCGTGGTTTGCTTTCCATCCACCGGATGGGCTTGTACACCCCACGCAGATGTGAGCTGGTCCGAGAAGGGCCGGGGGAAGAGGAGGAGAGAAGAAAGGACTCAAACCTCTTACTCACCATCAGGAAAACACACATTTGATTCCAACAGCACCTGCATCCCTGCTGCCTTGAGAAGTGAGACACACAGGGGCCTTCACGGTGGCGGAGGTCGGTGGCCGGCGCACCTGGAGACCCAGCCTCCCTCTAGTCAGCTGATTTCCTGCTCCGCCCCTTGGTCCCACCCACAAAAGACAGTCACGCAGGCACCCAGCACAGTCATAAATCAAGTCCAGGGAGGCACAGAGGCAGCAGGGACATTCAACCGGAACGCCAAGGCACAGATGCTTGTCACCACTCACCGTGACTTCCAGACCCGTACACTGAACTTTCCTTGTTCCTCAAACGGGGTAACAAGGCCTGGCCTACCTGTCTCACGGGGATGCACAGAGACGTGCTGAAAAGCCCAAAACACGGCAACTGCCCGCTGCGATGAGCGCTGATGGGGGAGACAGGCCGGGGGCTCACGCTGCACTCGCCCTACGAGCGCCCAGGGACTGAACAGCTGAGCGGTCACTGCACGGGCCAGCTGACGGCTTCTCGGGACACCCCAGTTCCCCGCGATCTGGGGCTCCTGTACACACCAAACACAGAGCCGCGCGGAATCCCATCCGAACTCTACAGTGCAGGCTAGGACAGTCCAGAACGTGGACGTGTATCAGGTTTCAACTGTCCCTGCCCTAGCCCTCCTCCCACCTGTTCCCCAGTTTCTTTACGGGGAATGTCTTTTCCTTTCCTGTCTCACCATAGTGCTGGGAACACAGGAGAAGTGACCGCAGCACGAAGGAAGATCCAGCCGCCTCGCACCCTGGTCTCTCCCACGGTTTTAGGAGCAGTCGAAGCAAAGGGTTCACAAGCTCATACGGCTATGAAAATTTGCAAAAGCAGACATATTACCATCAGTGATCAGTTAAGTTCTCTGCTCCTTGCACACTGTCTCCCGACCAAGACAGGACGAGGGGAAGCGGAGCTGTCTCGATACATCCGCCCTGGCTCAGCGGGATAGAGCTGTGAGATTCGCAAACGTCCCCTTGTACGGCTGTGTCACTGCTGGCTGTGCTGGAATCGAGAATAGCCTCCAGAAATACTTTACTTTAGGACAAATTATCCAATGTCAGGGCACAGGGGGCAGTGCCAGATAGACTATCATGATATAAACTGCATGAGGGCAGCGGAGAAACAAAATTGGAAACTACCAAAGCCAGAAGCTAGCCTACGGAAAATGCTTCCACAGAATTTTATCACTTATCAAATCATTTGTCAATTTTTACCATTTATCTCATAAAATTACTAGAGACTTTCCAAAGTTTAAGAAGCCAAAAAAGTTCACATCCCATTACGAATAATGGGCCGTGAATCACCATAACAGCAGCAGCAGCTGGTCACCAGGCTACAGGACACCCTGGATGGTGTATTTCCTCTATGGAAAATGATACTGTAAAGCCACTGTCATAAAGAGAGGTGACGTAAGAATACACAACTTAAGGAAAAAAATGGAAAAAAATAGAGAGGCATGTCAGGCCATGAATTCACTCATAAATGTTATTATTTTCCCAGAGTGTGCTACCTGCAGTACCTGCCAACTTTGAAAAATTGTCTAAGTACTCGCTCCCCTCAAAACCCGGGGAGGGCAAGTCCTCATGGGAAGACTGCCAGGCTGGCTCTACTGAGCCCCTGGTCTAGCCTAGAGATGGGCACATGCTTCCAGGTCGGCCAATAAAATATGCACACGTGCATGGGTGCGCGCGGGCACGCGTACACACACACACACACACACACACACACACACACACTTTGAATTCTGAGGTACTGACACAGAACAGAGATGCAGCTGGAGTTTCTCGTATGGTATTGGTTACGCTGGCCTGATGAAATCTCGTCCCTGCCGCAGCGAGAATCCTCCATTCTGCAGACTGTCCCTGACTCCTGCTGCCCCCAGACCGCGCCTCACGGCCCCTCTTCAAGTCCCAAGGGCCCAGCTTAAGTCAGGCAGGAGCGGTTTCTCTTGTTTAAAACCAAGAGCCCTACAGGATACTCACTGGATCTACAAAGGGATATATGTCTCCTGGTATACCAACATGCCCAAGATATATGTGCTTGTGCGTGTGTATTTTGTTAATAGGTTTTTGTTTAAAATCGAGCTGTAAATAAAGTACACACAACACACATGCTTATAATTGCATGCAAAACATGAGGAAAAATACACAAGAAACTATCAACAGTGTTTACTCTGGGAAGTGAGATTATGAGGGAGAAAGAGGCTTTTACTTCTCATACCCTTCAGTACTCTTTGAATTTCTAATATTTAAGTAAATAAACAGCACGTACTATAATAAATGCATACAAAACGAAAAGCAGGGCCAAACCTACAGAATAAACTCTCACCCATGAGAAATGCTTAATCTCCTCTTGAATCTTTTCTTCCCCCTTCCTTGTAAGGCAATTCCCTCTGACAATATTCACTCTGAGGCTCACCTCCACCCGTGGGCCAAGTTCACTCTAACCACCCAGCGCTCCAAGGAGCGAGACAGAAACCTCTTTCTCTCAGAGAAGCAGAACTGAGTTGCCAAATCTAGCCTTAGTAGCTCAAGCTCGACACACCGACCTTCCCACTTTAGGTGCTTCACATTTAATGAATAAAAAAATTCATGAATGAATGAGTTGCACCATAATGAATGAGCTGACCTTGTGATCCTTTGTTTCTACAATATTGAATTAGCACAGCTAACTATAGTTAAAGTCCACCAAAAACATCTTTGCTTTTTTGTTTCGTTTTGTTTATACTGCTTGATTCCCAGCGCCCTTCTTTATCCTGGTGAGTGAAATTCTCTCTTTAATTGTTCGTTACTTACACCTCATACAAACAGTACATTCTTAACAAATGCTGGAGAGGGTGTGGAGAAAAGGGAACCCTCTTGCACTGCTGGTGGGAATGTAAATTGATCCAGCCACTATGGAGAACAGTTATGGAGGTTCCTTAAAAAACTAAAACTAGGGCTTCCCTGGTGGCGCAGTGGTTGAGGGTCCGCCTGCTGATGCAGGGGACACGGGCTCGTGCCCCGGTCTGGGAAGATCCCACGCGCCGCGGAGCGGCTAGGCCCATAAGCCATGGCCGCTGGGCCTGCGCGTCCGGAGCCTGTGCTCCGTGGCGGGAGAGGCCACAACAGTGAGAGACCCGCGTACCGCAAAAAAAAAAAACAAAACTAAAAACTAAAACTAGAACTAGAACTACCATACGACCCAGCAATCCCACTACTGGACATATACCCAGAGAAAACCACAATTCAAAAAGACACGATATACAGAGTGAAGTAAATCAGAAAGAGAAAGACAAATATCGTATATTAATGTATATATGTGGAATCTAGAAAAATGGTATAGATGAACCGGTTTGCAGGGTAGAGACTGAGACACAGATATAGAGAACAAACGTATGGACACCAAGGGGGGAAAGTGGTCGTGGTGGCGGGGGTGGTGGGAGGCACTGGGAGATTGGGACTGACATGTATACACAAATATGTATAAAATAGATAACTAATAAGAACCTGCTGTGTAAAAAAATAAGATAAAATTCAAAAAAAAATAGTACATTCTGCCTTTATTACCTATTAGAAAGGAAAAACAAAGTTTAGAAACTGGGAGAAAATTAATGCTGCATTCATACTTGATCAGACTGATAGAAAAAGCATTCTTCCATCCTTAACATGACAATGAGAGAAGGACACATATACAATATGTTAGACCAACTAACAGTAACAGTCCCTGGGGCTTGTCACTAGCTTGGAGGGTTTTCCAAAGAACACCCCAAGCATTGGTGAACGCACGCGCATCTTCTCTCCCACTTTTACCCCTGATAAAAATTATGGAGAATAGAAATCCTGCCTAACCCACTGAATGTGGATTTGATTGTAATTAGCTGTCCTTTCTCACCTGTTAATATAAAACATTTTGCTATTTCTAAATTAGCACGTATTGGAAGGGAAGACCATTTCCTTGGGCATCACTTCCCTCAGCTGCTCCAGCCTTCTACTAATGAGCCCAAAGTATTTAAATTTAACCCTCGTGAAGGAAGATTAACTTTATAAGGAGGAAAACACAGCAAGACAACCTCACAGTTGTCTGTGAAGGAGCCAGTGCCTGTGCTGGGCCTTTCTGGTTCACAGTTTCTCTCTGGCTTCACCTGCCAAATGACTTGATCTCTCCAGTACAAAAAACAAATTTCAGGCTTCCCTGGTGGCGCAGTGGTTGCGCGTCCGCCTGCCGATGCAGGGGAACCGGGTTCGCGCCCCGGTCCGGGAGGATCCCACGTGCCGCGGAGCGGCTGGGCCCGTGAGCCACGGCCGCTGAGCCTGCGCGTCCGGAGCCTGTGCTCCGCGCAACGGGAGAGGCCACAACAGTGAGAGGCCGTGTACTGCAAAAACAACAACAACAACAACAAAAGTAATTTCAACAGCCGTTAATTAGGGCATTGGGAAGCCCGGGGCTGACCGTCTGGCTCTGACCATGTCCTCTGATTATGATGATCAGGCTCTAGCATGCCTTGGTCCTATGACTCAGTAGCCACCCAGGGTGTGGTTTCTTTGTAACTTGTACTCCATGCCTCATCCTTTGTCCTGGTAACCCATCTAGTACACTAGACCCTCTAGAACCCGAATCCTGCCTGGCACATAGTAAGCGCTCAATGCGGGTGAGCTCTGACAATGAAATAGTGATGATGTTGATAAGCTACTATGATCTCTGTCCACAGGGTCCACAACTTCACTTCTTGTGCCAAATTCTCCCTGAGCTACACCTAGCACTTGTTGTATCTACAAACTCTGGATGTTCTTTCTGCTCTACTGCCAACTATGGATGTCTTCTAAGATTCCACCCAGAACCAAATCTATCCCCCGGCACCTTTCTGAGCCCACTGGGTCAGTCTAATTCTAACTCAGCCTACTGTCTACATGGATTATCTGCAACTGATGGGACATGCCCCTCCCGTGAATTGCTAACACGAGCGGATGAGAAGACTCAACCGCCTGGTCTTCACCTGTCTGCCCGAGCACACGCAGGCGCCAGGCTCTGTGGGAGGTACAGGACTACACGATGAATGTGACGCAGCCCTGGCTGTGACACGAGAACAGTTTGGCGTGGAGAGACATGTATCTATAGACTATCATAAAACCACACAGAAGTGCTTATAACAAACTGCCCCTGGCGTATTATAAAACACAGACCAAAAAAAGCCATCTGGGTGGGAGACAAAGGCCTCCTGGAGAAGGTGATACAGGAGCCAAGTTTTAAAGAAAACGCAAAGTTAGGAGGAAAAGGGAGTAGGGACCATCACAGAATGCCCCTCGTTTATAACAGAAACTAGCCTTTCCCAAGTGCCCATGTACCAAGATTTTCACCTGTGTCCATCTCATCTCATTGAGTTCATTCAACTGCCTTATAAAGTAAAGAGCGTCAACTCCATTCTCCTGATTCAGAGACCAAGGCACAAAGAGGTCACCTTGGCAAAGCTCCACACCTATTCAATGGCGGAGCCGCATTCCACCCTGGTCCGAGTCACTCCCAGACCACGCAATTTCCAGGATACCTACGACCTTCGTGGGACCACAGTATCGTGATGAAGGTCACAAGAAGGGCTTTTTGCCTTTCAACGAGTTCACATGGGCCGAAACATTCCTCTTCATCCCCAAACACAATCTCTCCTTTCCCTCGCTGCAGCCACTCAAAGGCCCGTGAAGGGTAAGAAAATCAACACCCCGACTCCTTCTTGCCAGTCCCCTTCAACCTGAACTCTAAACTGCCCTCCTCGGCCCTCCTGTCCCAGTACCATGTTCCCTGAGCTACGGCAGCCCAGGACCACCACGCCCTCCGCGTGCCCGCCCGTCCTCCGCCCTAGCTGGTGCTGACGGCAGCAGCCCCGGGCCTGCTCCTCCCACAGGTGCACCCACACCTCGGCATCCAGGCATGCAACTCCCCCCCCCCCCCCGCCACCTTTACGCGCCCAAAGGTTCACTGGTAGATAACAAACATGCTCTGGGGTCTGGACACGTGACACAAAAAATATAAGAACAAATGCCATGGAGGAAACTGATACGTGAGACAGAGCTGGACCCTCCCCCCATCAACCCTTTACTATAAGAAAAGTCACATAAACCGGGCAGAAATTATTAAAACTAAAACAGCAGCATGACTGTCATGAAGACAGGACCCTTGAGGGAGGAAAAACGAAACAGAACAAAATCCAGACAAAATAAATCAACCTCCATAAATCATTACGTTTCAATAATTAACAGAACCCTCAGACATCAAACAGCACAGATGCCCCAGCGGTTAACACTTAAACTCCTCGAGTCCGTGTCCCGTCCCCTCCATGGCCCTCAACGTGAATGGCCTGATCTCAGCTGCACAGACGCACTCCCTCCACCTCAAACGGGCACATCTTGAGGCTGCCCGTGGTCACAGGGAATCACGTCCCTTCCAAAGTCTTCCATGCCCCAAGTTCTACCGTGCCACCCACCTCTCCCACAAGAGCCCCCATGGGCCTCTGCAAACTTAACTTTAAGTGTAACTTGAATTTAAGTTCACAGCACCATTATTCACAGTAGTCAAAAGGCAGAGATAACCCAAGTGTCTATCAACAGATGAATGGACAGGAAAAATGGGACTTATACCCACAACGGAATATGATTCAGGCTCTCTCTCTTTCTCTCTCTCTCTCTCTCTTTCTCTCTCTCTCTCTCTCTCTCTCTCTCCTTTGGCTGCGCTGGGTCTTCGTTGCTGCGCGCGGGCTTTCTCTAGTTGCGGCGAGCGGGGGCTGCTCTTTGTTGCGGTGCGCGGGCTTCTCATCGCGGTGGCTTCTCCCGCTGTGGAGCATTGCTCCGCGGCGTGTGGCATCTTCCCGAAGGAGGGCTCGAACCCGTGTCCCCTGCATTGGCAGGCGGATTCTTCACCACTGCGCCACCAGGGAAGCCCCTGATTCAGGCTTTAAAAGGGAAGTCTGACAAATGCTCCAACAGGGAATGAGCCTCAAGGACATGAGGCCAAGTGAAATAAGCCCATCACAAAAAGGTTCATACTGTAGGATTCCACTCATATGAGTCACCCAGAGTAGTCAAATCCATAGAGACAGAAAGTAGAATAGAGGTTATCAGGGGCTGGGGGAGGGGAGGAAGGGGCATTATTGTTTAATGGGGAGAGAGTTTCCATTTGGGCAGACGACAAAGTTCTGGAGATGGATGACGGCGACGGCTGTACGACCACGTGAACGTCGTTAAAGCCACAGAAGTCTACATTTTAAAATGGTTAGCACGGTAAATTTTGTTATATTTATTTTACCACAATAAAAAAGGTAAACGAAATTTACAATTCAATTCTTCTGTCCCACGAGCCCCATCTCAGGTGCTCACTGGCCTCACCTGAACGGCTACCACGGCGCCAGCACAGATGACTGAAGGTTTCCGCCAAGTTAGTGGGTAACACTGGTCAGGGGCTGCTGACCCTCTGGAAAGGTACATTCCCACACTGCGCCGGGCCACGGCGCTGTCCAGGGTGCATGCATGCACGCATTCATTCAGCAAGCACCGCTGAACACCATTCATCTTGGTGCCAGGCACCTGGTCCGAGCGCTGATAAATAAAAATTATCAGGACCTTCTTGGCAGCTGACACTTCCTAGGATGGCGGAGGAGCACACAGTTTAAAGAGAAAGCACAAGGTAACGCGACGTGTTTGACATTTCACCCATATAAGCCAAATGCTAACTGCCTCCGGACTTTCTTTCCAGCACACATTCCAGAATGCTCCACGCTGCTCAAGGGCCAGCTCCCTAACCCAGGGCAGATCACGCTGCACCTAGACTCCTACAGAGTCTCCACTTCTCTCCTCCCCACCCAAGAGCTCATTTTCCCTCCCACCGTCTCAAAGGAAGAATTAGCCTTCACCTTCCCAAAGTTAATCCCACCGACACTTCGTGACTCCATCCTCTCCTGCCTGTTCTGGGCCCCTCTCCATCCTCATCTCTTATCTCTCCGTATCCATAATTCCAAAGGACCCCCTACCCTTAGTCTACGGACAAGCTCAACTTCCTCTTAGTATAGGGAAAGCCAGGTTGTCTTCTCCTTTCCAATCCAACAGGGCTAGGTAAACTACTTCGGAGACGGACCAGGTAATAAACTTCGCAGGCTTTGCAGATCACAGGCCCTCTGTGTTGTATACTGCTCTTTACTCTTCTTTCAGTACTCTTTAAAATGCAAAAAGCGTTCTTAGCTTGGGGGCAGGGTGGAGGTGTACGGGGATCTGGCCCATGGGACACAGGGCGCCAGCTCGATCTACGTGTTTCTCTCAGATCATTTTTGCTTAGGTACAGTTTTTGATGTGTCCCTTCTCTGTCCAAAAAGACAAAACTTGACGGTCTCCCCTTTCCATAGAGTAGAAAGGGTGGGCCTTCAAGACCCCAACCCACCCTCTGAAAGGGCCCACTCCGCGCCACCCTCCTTGTTCTGCCACCGAGCTGCGTCCACACTGTCTAGTGATCCTTGCCCAGACCCATCACACGTGCAGAGCCCCGTGCAAAGGCCACCACGTTTACAAAGATCACTGTCTCCAGTTACACTGACCTTCCTGTGCTGCCACTAACCCAAGCTTCCCTAACCTATCGTGCTATCTCCCCAAGACACCGAGAACAAGTTATTCCTGATACACTACAGTTGCTCAATGAAGGTTTTCTTTTTTTTTCTTTTTTTTTTTTTTTTGCAGTACGCGGGCCTCTCACTGTTGTGGAGCACAGGCTCCGGACGCGCAGGCTCAGCGGCCATGGCTCACGGGCCCAGCCGCTCCGCGGCACGTGGGATCTTCCCGGACCGGGGCACGAACCCGCGTCCCCCGCATCGGCAGGCGGACTCCCAACCACCGCGCCACCAGGGAAGCCCCCAACGAAGGTTTTCTTAAAGAATGACAACTCTCAACCTATACAGTATTGTAACTCAACTATACCTCAATTTAACAGATTGAAATAAAACGCACCTGCCCACACAAAGAAAGAATGAGAACTCTCCTCTCCACGGGGGGGCGGGGGCATCAGAAGCTGAATTTGAGTTGTTCTCACCTTGATCACGACTAAGCACCGCCACAGCAGGGCTGCGCAATTCCCTGTCTGACCTGGGAATCAGAGAACTGGTTCCATTCCTCTGTCTACTGGGAGTGCCTCTCAGGAGAGGGCATACCTGACAGGCCATCACCAAGATCATGTTTTTATATGATCACTGCTATGGACTGCACGTCTGGTGTCCCCCAAAATTCAGATGTGGAAACCTAATCCCCGGTGTGACAGTGTTTGGAGGAGGGGCCTTTGGGAGGTGATTAGGTCGTGAGAGCAGAGTCCCCAAGAACAGCAGGAGCGCCCTTATCCATGAGACCCCAGAGAGCCCCCTCAGCCCTTCCACCGGTGGGGACACAGCAAGGAGATGACCATCCATGAACCAGGAAGCAGGTTCTCACCAGCCACCGAATTTGCCTGCACCTTGATGCTGGACTTCCGGCCTCCAGAACCGTGGGAAATAAATGTCTGCGGTTTCTAAGCCAGCCAGCTTCGGTAGGTATTTTGTTACCGCAGCACGAAGGGACCACGACAGATCACCCCTGGGCAGGTGCAAAGCTCTCAGGGGTCTGGGAGGTCGTCAATGTCAAGACCAGCATCAGTTACCGAGGGTCAGGGGTTAAGGCTCCTCAACACAGCCCAAGCCTTTCACGACACAGTGCAGACCGCAGGCAGGTCAAGGTCACTCTCCCACTCACCCCACAGGTACTTATCAAGCACCGACTGTTTGCCAAGGCCGGGCCGGAGAGTGAGGTACAACCGGAGGCAAAACCACCTCTGACAGCAAACTGTTCAACACAGCCGAACGAGAGTGCGAGGACATTTCTGTCGCCGACATACACAGATCACGCACGACAGTACGGGTCTCAACGGCAAGGACCCAGACCCCCGAGACGCCCCACCTGGCCACCACGCTGTGCTTCGCTCAAAGTGAGCCCTCAATAAATACCGGCCATGCAGAATCGCGCTCCAAATGATTACATCAAAAGCCTCTGGTAGCTCTGGAAGGAATTAGGACTGACCTTTGAATAATTACTTCAAGACTGAAAAAGAAACGGCAGCAACGCAGAGCCTCAAAACCACTCCAGGAATAATCATAATAAGAGAAAGACGTTTGTGAACAGATCCTGCACTTCAGTTTCTGTTAAAGAGAGATGGCTCTCATCCTTCAAGCAGAAGAGAAATTAAAGTCATTGCCTCAATCCAGTAGCTGCAAAGTGTCTTTATCGTGAAAATTCAATTAGCAGTCTGTGACCTCCACGTCATTTCTCGGTCTGTAGCTCCACTCCCTTCCCACTGAGGGTAAACGCACCACAGGGGTCAGGAAGCGCCCCATTTAGAAGATGTGCCCTCGCCTTCTTAGAATGAGCTCTGCTTTGATTTTACAGCTACGCCCAAGAGGCTGCTGGGTCAACGTTTATACGCGGGTTCCACGGAAATTATTTCGCAATTATTACCTGTGTGTACCAAACGGAACTTATTTAAGTTTCCAGGGTATTGGCAGTACGACACCACCACCACGCGATCCAAGTGCTCAATTCCAATGCTTGGTCAAACGAGAATTGTCCAATACACTTAAAATCTGATAGCTTTTGGGGCGTCCCTGGAGGCGCAGTGGTTGCGCGTCCGCCTGCCGATGCGGGGGAACCGGGTTCGCGCCCCGGTCCGGGAGGATCCCGCGTGCCGCGGAGCGGCTGGGCCCGTGGGCCATGGCCGCTGGGCCTGCGCGTCCGGAGCCTGTGCTCCGCGACGGGAGAGGCCACAACAGACGGAGGCCCGCATGCCACAAAAAAAAAAAAAAAAAAAAAAAAAAAATCTGATAGCTTTTATGTAACAGCCACTTAATAACTATCATAATACCTGCTTGTAAGGTACTTGAAAACATAGAGGGCATGGACTGAACTCATCACGGGATAAGAATGCCTGTTACTGTGCGCTTCAAGTTGTCAGAGTTCATTAAAAATCATGGCACAACTGGGTATTTGACTGGTATAATATGGGTGCCAAGGCGCTTGCCGGCTAATTCAGGCTGATCAATTTCAAGCCATTCTAGTGTAAAGAGTGAATCATTCGTAAACGTTTAGGGAATAAATCCTATGACCTTAAACATTCATGCCCCCCACCTCAATTTCACCAATCTTTGTCACCGATACTCTACTGCTGGTCTGTTAAATGTACATCACTGTAATCCTCCCACACCCATAATTCCATTAAAATAGCTCGCTCTAAATTGTCTTTTCACAGTAGGAGTGTACAGAGGTACGCCTGCATACAGAACTTTACACAGAGACTAGTCTATCTATTTGTACCCAAACAAAGAGAATATAATGCATGCTGTTCATTAATACTAAGCATTCAGTATTAATGATACCCATCAATGATGGGTCTACTGACTTCTAAACCAGGAATATACAAAGCACGGATCTGGGCTGAACTCAGCCACAGCCAGAGAAGGTCTGCTGGGTGCTCCCCTCCTCTCCAAGGAGCACCAAGTATGACAGCCAGAAGCTGAGCCAGTGACCAGGTCGGAATTTCTGGCAACTCGACCCTTCTGGCCTGGTAATTTAGCATCCCTGACCCTCATGTTTTCAAAATACCACAAAGCATCACTCTGTCCTTACTTTGGGTCCACCGTGCTCGAGGCAGTCCCTCTTTGCCTTGGAACTTGCGCTGGCCTCAGTGCCACCAAACACGCACCGGGAATGTCCACAGAGGAGTCCAGGGCAATCTGACGATTTTCTTTGTGCTTAGAACTTGAAAACTGCATTTTCTCAACACCGGGAAAAAGGGAAGTATGTCTTTTCATTGAAGATTTTCACTGAGAAGGAAACCAAAGCTTCGCAAAAACTGTCTTCCCAATGTATCTCCCTAACATCAGAACATTTCTCTGAAGTGTAGCGCTGACATTTACAAAATTTCGTTTAGACGCCGTTAAGGACCATAAGGTTTTTCCGAAAAGCCAGAGGGGAGGGGGAAGGGAACGCACGGTTACGAAATAAGAAGGTAGAGAAAACCATCCCAAAGGACGCAGAAAGGAAACACGCTCTCCCATATCCGACACACCTGTGTCAAGTATTCACGCTGTGAGAGCTGAACTGTGTCTCCTCAAAGCTCAGATGCTGAAGTCCCAACCTCCCGGGACCTCAGAATCTGGCTGTATTTGAAGACAGGTCTTTAAAGGGATGATTAAGTTAAATGAGGTCACTAGGGTGGGTCCTACTCCAATAGGACTGCTGTCCTTTTAAAGAGAGGAGACGAGGACACAGGGAGGAGACGGCCGTCTACACGCCCAGGAGAGAAGCCTCAGGAGGAACCAGCCCTGCCCACACCTGGATCTCACATTCCAGCCTCTGGGACGGGGAGGGGAGGAATACACATCTCGAAGCCTGCCCCACCCCGTCTGTGGCACTTTGTTACGCAGCCCTCACAGACTAATTAATACACGCTACGCCATGCTCTGTGCCAGGCCCTGCTCTCACTCCGATGCATGCACAGAAAAAGCAGAAGGGAAGAGGTTTCACGATTTCTCTTGGCCCGGGCCCTCTTGTGTTTGGGTGGAATTCCTCTTTTTTCTCTATGCCTCTCTTTTCTCACCTGTATAATGGGATAATATGACATGAAGGCCATCAGTAGGATTTCCTGAGAGAGTGAACACGCAGTCCCCAACAGAACTCCTCATACATCCCAAGCACACAATACACACTATCGTTTTTAAAACTGGGCGCACCCAGGCCAATTAAACCCGTCTCTATGAGGTAGGAACTGGGCACCAGAAAAATCGGTAAAGCTCCCAGGAGATTCCAACGGCAGCCCGGTTGAGCGGTGCGGTGCGGCTGACAGAGAAGCAGCGTCCTCTGCGGTGGGGAAGGGAAGATGCTCGGCGGCCAGGATCCCTGGGGGCTGGGGCAGAGGTGGGCACACGGCTGGAGCATGAAGATCAGGAAGCCCGCTGGGAGCAAAGGCTTTTACCTTGAATCCCACGATGCCCTTGTTAAATCCACACTATTATTACTCCCAAATTGAGAACAGTGGCCACAGAGCTGGGGCAGTTCTGGCAGGGGCTGGGAGAGGAGGACACAGAGGTAAATAATCTTTTAGGTGCGCTGATCCTACGGGACAGCCCAGGGGACATGTTTGGGGACAGCCGGTGACACTGCTCCGAGCCCAGCAGAGCCGGGGCGGGGCGGAGGGTAGCAGGTGAGTGAGGAGGCCTCAGCCCTCCTCTCCTGGTCCTCGTCCGGTTTACCATCCCAGCCGGCAAAGTTCCCACACCAACACACCCGTCCCTGCTCCAGGGCTACCTGCTGATTGCCTACGGGATCGCTTTACCAACAGCCCAGAGAAAAGGCTCTTGCAGTGACTGTGTTTAATCTTTAATGTGAAACATTCCACTGTTTGAGAAGGGGAGCTGTTTCTAATTGAATACATCTAAAAATACGATGAGAAGGTATGAACTAAGGTGAAAGGGTAAAATGTGCCACTGAAAAAACAGATGTATTTTGGAACAAATCCAGAAATGTCTTCCTCCTGTTACATGTTAAGATTTCATGGGTTGAAGTCAAGCCAGAAACACGCATATTTGTGATGGAAAGACAAGTACTATTCCTTAAAATTGAGAGACCAGCAGGATTTTCTCACTTTATTCTGAAACAAAAATGTAAATACTTTTGAAGGGGTAGCAGGGAAAAAAGGAAACATGCAGTACGTTTAAAAAAAAAAAAAAAAAAAAAAGAGCACTGATTTACCGCTTTAAAGCCATGGATAATTTAAGAACATAAAAATATGTGATGTGGTCCGTTCATTAAAGTGTAAGATTTCCTATAAATTGAATTTTAAACTATAATTTACCCAGACAACAATTTCAAATGTAATGACTGAATATGCTTTCACTGCTTCTAAATCCTGCTGGCAAAATTTAAGGAAACTCTTAATTTCTGCCAATTTATTAAGAAGCAGGCAAACTTGAGTAGAGAAAAAAATCATTAATAAAAAAGTTTTCTGGGGGCTTCCCTGGCAGCGCAGCGGTTGAGCGTCCGCCTGACGATGCAGGGGACACGGGTTCGTTCCCCGGTCCGGGAAGATCCCACGTGCCGCGGAGCAGCTGGGCCCGTGAGCCATGGCCGCTGAGCCTGCGCGTCCGGAGCCTGTGCCCCGCAATGGGAGAGGCCACAACAGTGAGAGGCCCGTGTACCGCAAAAAAAAAAAAAAAAAAAAAAAAAGGAAAAAAAAATGTTTTCTGGACTTTGTGACCCCACAAGGTCAAGCAGACCCAGAAGCTACTTGTTTAACAAAAGAAGAGCAGCCACGATGAGAGAAAAGACCACCTCATACCATTAAAATAACACCTGGCTTCTTATCAACATATGTTCATTTGAAAGACAACGATAAACAGGATCCTTCTCATGTTCGTTTTTCAAAATTACCCTTTTAAGTCGAGGAATTCATAAATGCTTTCCCTCACATTTACGAGGCTTTCTATTCTGTCCTGGGTTGTGTTTATGCCTCCAACTGGTGTGTTTCTAGACATGAACCTGTTCATCCATGTTTTGGAGAGGAAAAGCATCTGGAATGGAGGTTTCCTACCAGTTCTCACCCAGAGCCTCCTAAGCCCTTCGTGCTCTTCCCCGTCAACAGCCGAGGAAACGCAGCGCCCACGACCGAGGGTGGCGTGTCTCAGCCCTGGAAACCAGCGGGACTCTGGTGGCTGCTTCGTGGGGCAGCCGTGCAGAACCGCAGACTGCACTCCAGCCCCCCGCACCTACACGGCGGATTCTGAGCTCATCGCACCCCTGGGGGAACCATCCTTCAAGCAGCCTGAAATTCTGTATCGCGGGCCAACGCTGAGTGTGCTGTCACCCCTCCCAAGACGGGTGAGGGATGAGTGAACTGAAGAGGGACAAACTTCCATTACAAAACAGGTGGGTCACGGGGATGAAACGTACAGCGTGGGGAACACAGTCAATAATGATGTCGTATCTTTGTATGGTGACAGATGGTAGCCAGACTTACCGTGGTGATCATTTTGAAATGTACAGACACAGTGAATCACTATGCTGTGCCCCTGGAAATGACACAGCATTGTAGGTCTATTAAACCAAAAACGATCAAACAGACAAAGTCACAGAAAAAGAGATCAGATTTGTGCCTACCAGAGGAGGGGGCTGGGAGGAGGGGGAAGTGGACAAAGGTAGTGAAAAGGTACAAACTCCCAGTTTTAAAGATAAGTAAGTACTAGGAATGTAATGTCCAGTGAATGGAATGGAATGTACACGGTGAATATAATCAACACTGCTGTAGGTTACACATGAATGTTGTTAAGAGAGCAAATCCTAAGAGCTCTCACCACAAGGAAAAAATATTTTTCCCTTCTTTTATTTTGTATCTATCAGAGATGACAGATGTTCACTAAACTTCCTGTGGTCATCATTTCATGATATACGTAAGTCAAATCATTGTGCTGTACACCTTACACTTATACAGTGCTGTATGTCAATTACATCTCACTAAAACTGGGAGAGAGGGGGGAAAAAAAAAAAAAAGACTGCCTTTGACTTCTGGATCCCAGAAAGCTGTGGCCACTGCACAGAGCAGGGGTGGCAAATGTCTCCTACAAAGGATCAGATAATACATATTTTCAACTCTGTGATCAGGACAGTATCTGTAGCTACTACCCACTCTGCCCCCAGGGAAGAAAGTCTTGGGGAAAACAATGCGCGTGGCCATGTCCCAATAAAACTCGATTTTCAAAAATAGGCCACAGGGCTTCCCTGGTGGCGCAGTGGTTGAGAGTCCGCCTGCCAATGCGGGGGACACGGGTTCGTGCCCCGGTCCAGGAAGATCCCACATGCCGCGGAGCGGCTGGGCCCGTGAGCCACAACTACTGAGCCTGCGCGTCTGGAGCCTGTGCTCCGCAACAAGAGAGGCCGCGACAGTGAGAGGCCCGCGCACCGCAATGAAGAGTGGCCCCAGCTTGCTACAACTAGAGAAGGCCCTCGCGCAGAAACGAAGACCCAACACCGCCATGAAAATATAAATTTCGGTCCAGGAAGACCCCACATGCCGCGGAGCGGCTGGGCCCGTGAGCCACAACTACTGAGCCTGCGCGTCTGGAGCCTGTGCTCCGCAACAAGAGAGGCCGCGACAGTGAGAGGCCCGCGCACCGCAATGAAGAGTGGCCCCAGCTTGCTACAACTAGAGAAGGCCCTCGCGCAGAAACGAAGACCCAACACCGCCATGAAAATATAAATTTTTAAAAAAATTATAAAAAATGGGCCACAGAAGTAAATACTTTCCCCTGACACAGAACCTTATCACGATCTCACTTCAGGCACTTCCTTTGTGATTAAATTTTAACAAGTCATACCCTGATTTTTAAACAGCTTTCCAAGAGAAACAAAAAACAAATGAAACAATCCGAGAACTTCCCGCCTCAGTAATTTTTCGATGCCGGTTTCCCGGGAATGGTCAACAACGGACTTCATCGGGGCAACAGGAGCTAGACTGTGCTGCTAAGGTCCCCCCAAAGGGCAGCAGCGGCCTTCAGCCAAGGTCAGGCTCCAGCAATCGGCCAGCGGGGGGCAGTTACAAGGGCGTCTAGACTGCAGTGGGGTCGCCCGAGGCCCCGTGACACTCCCTCCCAGCCTGGCTTCCCCTTCCCCCGAACCTGGCCTCTTCCGGCCTCTCCCACCCACAGGTGCTGATCCTGAGAGCCCGAGCTTCGCCACCTCGGAAACCCAACCTGCACAAGTGGGCTCGCCTTCTCAGGGGGCCCCCAACTCCGAGCTAAGCAAATGAAGAGAGCCTGGCGAATTCTGGATACCATTCTCGGTGTTCCCTCCTAAGCTTCTATTCCACAGACATTTTTTCCCTAATTCAAGACGCCGACACCGTACAATGTGTACTTCACAATCAAGTGAGCTCCAGGGCCTCTCAAGGACGCCTCACTGTTCAAATGGGAAAGTCTGTGTGTTCCTAAGACGTCCTTCCATGAGGACAATGCCTAGGAAACAGTGCTGAGCTACCGTGGAACTTCCGTGGTGGCGCAGCGGTTAAGAATCCGCCTTCCAATGCAGGGGACACGGGTTCGAGCCCTGGTCGGGGAACTAAGATCCCACGTGCCGAGGGGCAACGAAGCCCGAGCGCTCTAGAGGCCACGCGCCACAACTAGAGAGCCCTCGTCCTGCAACCAAGACCCGACGCAGCCCCGGTTATCTGAGGAAGCACGGAGGACATCTTCAGAGGTGCTGGGTGGTGTGTTTCTCAGCTACAGTCATGTTTCAAAAGCCCAACCTTTAGAAGTCACATATGACCCAGCAGTTCCACTCCTGGGTAGATGTCCAAAAAAAACCTAAAAACCCTGATTTGAAAAGATACATGCGCCCCAATTTTCACAGCACCATTATTTACGGTAGCCAAAATATGGAAGCAACCTAAGCGTCATCAACAGATGAATGGAAAAAGATGTGGTATACATACAGTGGAATATTAGCCATAAAAAGAATGAAATCTTGCCATGTGCAGCCACATGGGTGGACCTGGAAGCTATTATACTAAGCGAAGTAAGTCAGACAGAGAAAGACAAACACTGTACACTATCACTTATATGTGGAATCTAAAAAACCAAATGAATGTATATAACGAGAAAGAAACAGACTCATAGCTACAGAGAACCAACTCGTGGTTCCCAGTGGCAAGAGGGAAGGGGGGAGGGGCAATGTAGGGATAGGGGAGGAAGAGGAACAAACGACTAGGTATAAAATAAATAAGCTACAGGAACACTCTCCAACACCGGGAACAGAGCCAACACTGTGTAACTGTAAGTGGAGTATAACCTTAAAAACTGTGAATCCCTGTGCTGTACACCTGGAACTGTATTCAACTATACCTCAAGGAAAACCAACCAACCAACCAACCAACCAACAACGACCTCTTGCAGACCTGCCACCCAGCTTACCAACAGGGAAAGCCGCAGGGGCGAGGGAAGAAGAGGGCCAGTGGGCGAGCGCGCAGGGGTCACTGACAAGCAAGACTTGCCCCCTCCTGGCCCATCTGAACTCCCACCCAACCTCCAGGTCTCAGCTTTCTCCTGGCTCTGCCCAGGGGGAGAGCCCGTCTAAACCGCTAGAGCAGGGCAGCTCCAAGATCACCGGGTGCTGCCCTCTGGTACCCTGGTATGGTCTGTAAGTGCTTTTCCATACCTGTCTCCCCAGCCTGCCTGTCACCTCCAGGAGGGCAAGAACCGACTCCCTCGTTTCCCTTGACATCACCAACGGGAGGCCCCCGGCTTGCACAGATTCAGCTACCAAAAGTATTTACTGAGGAAACTCACCACCTGACCTATGGATGAACAGAGCAAACACAGAATCACGCTGAAAGGAAACCGCTTCTTCCCAGAACACAGGTATGAACAAATCCATCATCCGCGGACAAGGACACTTAGTCCAACGCAAGTCAAGAAAATGAGGCGAGACTGCTCTGAGAAAGAAACAGCTCTAAACACGTGCACTGAGAAGCACACAGATCTACACAGTCAACGCGTGTGTGGGCCAGAGGACCGCAAGCTACAGCCCGCGGGCCCAACGCAGCCCACTGCCTGTTTTAGACAGCCCACGAGCTAAGGATAGTTTTTACATTTTTTAAGTGGCTGGTGGGAGGGAAAAAAATCAAAAGAGGAATAATCTTTCATGAGACGTGAAAACTACATGAGATTCCAATTCCAGTGGCCATAAATGGAATCTCACTGGGGTAAGGCCGCGCTCAGTTATTAGATGGGTAAAGGGCTGAACTCCCACTCCAGGCAGCGGGGAACGGAGCTGCCCGAAACGTGCGGACTTCCAAGGCCAAAACAGGTACGACTCGGCCCTACACAGACAAACGTCAACCACCCATGAAGACAGAGATCCCGGGGCCAAGTCCAGGCCCCAGCACTGCCTGTGAGGGAGCCGGGTAGGCCCGGGGGGCAGGCTCTCCCTCCCCAGGCTCCACAGCCACGCCAGGAAGGGACCAGGCCGGACAGCCATCCACAGAATGGGGAAAACAGGGGCATCATCTATAAAAGCACATGGTCTCTTCTGCTATTTCTGTGTGCTTAGTTTGAACTCATCTGCACCTCTCACCCCAAAATGAGCGGGGAGAAGTTCAGGAAAGCTCCCAGAGCCAGACTTGGCTGGACTTTACAAAGAGACTATGTTCTCCCCCTCTCTCTCTCGCTCTCGCTCTCTCTCTCTCTCTCTCTCTCTCTCTCTCTCTCTCTCTCGCTCTCTCTCTCTCTCTCTCTCTCTCTCACTCACACACACACACACACACATACACCCTTCATTCTGAACCATGTTGCACTCGTTACTCTTATTTCTTCCACAGGAAACAGGACTAGAAAGAAAAATAAGGCAAGAATGTCCCCGCGTGCACTCACCTCACTAAATTCTTCAGCATTCAACCCTCTCAGGCAGAAAGAGGAAAAATAAAGCCAAAAAGCCTGCACTTCAAACAGGATTGGGACTTGTTTTAACCGAAAATCTCTCTGGGAAAAATTATTTACCCCATGTGAACAAGGAAAAATACAGAGAGCGCGTGCACGCCAAAATATTTGATTTACATAATGACTGTAACTGCAGCCTGGTTGGCATTGTTTCATGGGTCACATACACTTTAAAGACCGATACGCATTTATATCACAGACGAAATGGGTTATTTCCTCCTGACCATAATCAGCTCTCAGAACACAACCGAAGGCAAAACAACACTCCGGAGACTATATAGTTTTTCCACTAAAATCCAGCTTATTTCTTTTTAAAAAGCAAAATCTATAATGTAAATCTCAGTGAAAATTGTCTCCTTATTAAACAATTATACCCCACTCGGATACTCTCAGGAAGGCCTAGGAACAGGAGCTCAGGCTCACACATTCCCCACAGTATCTGCTGTTACAAGTTAGAGCTATGTTTTCACTTTTCTCACTGGGAAATTTGTCCTAACACCTAGGAATGCAGGGTCCAGAAAAAGAAAAAGCATACATTCAATTCAATAATTATGGATAATATCTTAAATACTCAAACCAAGTACAGCTAAGTCTCTGCCCTCAAGTCTAATAGGAATTTAAAAGGAATACACTTGGGCTTCCCTGGTGACGCAGTGGTTGAGAGTCCGCCTGCCAATGCAGGGGACGCGGGTTCGTGCCCCGGTCCGGGAAGATCCCACGTGCCGCGGAGCGGCTGGGCTGGGGAGCCGTGGCCGCTGAGCCTGCGCATCTGAATTGAGAGTAAATATAATTAAAAAAAAAAAAAAAAAAAAAAAAAAGGAATACGCTTTAAGACTAGAATATAAGCGCATAAGCGGAATAGAGTGTTATGGGCTTCCCTGGAAGGGGAGTGAGGGGAGAGGAGGACTGACAGAAATTGAGAAACCTAATAAATCCCGGAGTCTGGTCTCTAACCGACACCCTCCTCCCCGTGTCCTGGACCACCCCCTGGGCCAAGTAACCACTCCTCTAGAATATTCTAGCAGGTGCCATCCGTCAACCCACCTCGCTGCTGACTTCCTCCAAACCGTTCTCCACTGAGACGCCAAGGCCCACCTCAACCTGGCATTCCCCTCCACCGACACTGCCCAACACTCCAGGGTGAGAGCTAACTGCCTAACTCGGCTCACAGAGGCACGGCCAAGGGGCCCTGGCCAGGCTCCCTCTCCTCTGCTCGTCCACTCCCGGCCAACCTCAGGACCTTTGCACAAGCTGCTCCTTGGCCAGGCGTCCCTTCCCACTCCACTCATTCCTCAGGTCCCATCCTAAACGCCCCCGCCCCCGTGACTAAGGAAGACACAGACTCTCACGGCTGCCCGGATTTCCTCGTGATGCTCTTCACTGCTGAGATCCTGTCATCTCTGCGTGCACAAACTGGCTTCTCTTCCCCCTCCCCGGCGGGGCTGTACACGCCTCGGCAACAAGAACCTCATCCGTTCTCCTCACCGCTGTGAATCCCGAGTACCTAGGGAAGCACTCATCCCACAGAGCTGACCAAGTACCTGTTGAACGAATGAATAAATGAGTGGGTGAGGGGAAGAAGCCACAGCCAAGCAAGCATTTTCGGTAGGTGGGATATTAGTTGGGGGTAACAGAGCAGAGGGGTGCGGTCTCCGCAGCGTCAGAGGTGGAAAGTTTCACGTGGGTTCCGGGAAAGTCAGTCTCCCGACTTGGCTGGAATTTATGTGCAGGCCAAAGTTCAACGGGGTCAGTGAATCTGGATGGGTTTTGCGTGGGGAGGGGAAGAAACAACTTTATTTTCACTAACCTTTCACCTAACTCCATTAGAAACGTAGGCAACGAGCCTCTGTGGAAACAGCAGACCCCCAAGATTCTCACCAATAGGAATTGCAGACATTTTCACACCAGGTTACAGATGCCTCAGATACTTCAAAATACTGCTGACACTCACCACTACTTGGAAATGATGGCAGCGGTTAAAGCCACTGCTAGACAGTGCTATTTAAAATGTTCAAAAAGCACCTATCAAAGAATTGAGGACTTCCCTGGCGGCGCAGTGGTTAAGAGCTGCCTGGCAATGCAGGGGACACGGGTTGGAGCCCTGGTCCGGGAAGATCCCACATGCCGCGGAGCAACTAAGCCCGTGCGCCACAACTACTGAGCCTGCGCTCTAGAGCTCGCGAGCCACAACTACTGAGCACGCGTGCCACAACTACTGAAGCCTGTGTGCCTAGAGCCCGTGCTCCGTAACATGAGAAGCCACCACAATGAGAAGCCCCCGCACTGAAACGAAGAGCAGCCCCCGCTCGCTGCAACTAGACAAAGCCCGCGCGCAGCAACGAAGACCCAACACAGCCAAAAAAAAAAAAAAAAAAGAATCGAAAGCAGGTCTCAGAGAGATGTCTGTACACTCAGATTCATAGCAGCATTATTCCCAATAGCCAAAAGGTATAAGGGACCCAAATGTCCATGAACAGATGAGTGGATAAACGAAATGTGGTCTATCCATACAGTGGAATACGATTCAGCCTTAAAAATGAAGGAAATTCTGACACAGGCTACAACAGAGCTGAACCTTGAGAACATCATGCCGAGGGAAACAAGCAGACCTAAAAGGACAAATGCTGTATGATTCCACTGATAGGAAGCACCTAGAACAGTCAGATTCATAGAGTCCGAAAGTAGAGTAGCGGGAGCCAGGGGCTGAGGCTGCGGGCATGTGGAGTTAGTCTTTAACGGGGACAGACTTTCAGCTGAGAAGACGAACAAGCTCCGGAGACGGATGGTGGTGATGGCCGCACAATAATGGGAATGCACTAACGCCACTGAACTGTGCACCACAAAATGGATGAGATGATACATTTCACATCAGGTATGTTTCACCACCACAAAATAAGGAAGCCGGCAGGAGGGTAACAGCACATAGGAATTCTGTTTATGACAGTACTGGTAATTGCTTCCTTTGCTAACCTACCTATCTTTTAATGCATTTGAAAATCCTACTCTGAGGTGCCTCCGAGGCTTCGATGGACAGCTGAAGGGGGTCCAAACACAGAAAAGAGCGTTTCGGATCCTGGTCTCTGAGACGGGCACAAACAAGGAAGCTGTTCAGAGCCTTGGGCGCAGGAGTCTGAAGTCAGTACCGCCGAGTGGGGGCTCACCACAGCACCTCCCTGGCACCGCTGCTTGAACACTGGGGTTCTGGGGAGCCCCTTGGGCAGCTGCGGGACGCAGGGAGGGGGAACGGAGAGGCAGGATGGGGCCGCGGCCCAGGGCCAGGGGCCCTGGGGAGGGCGCTGGCAGAGTCTGGGGGGCGGACGCTAGACTTCACGTGGTCCAGGAGAGTGTGGGCTGAGAGGGGAAAGGCAGGGGGGCGTGGAGCTGTGCTCTGAAGAACTGTGATGAGGGGGAGAAAGACAGAAATAGAGCGAGAAGCTAGCGGATCGAGCAAAGCGTTTTGCTGATGTTTCATAATATGCTCTGCTTGTGTTTGCAGCGCTAGACTGAAGGCATTAGGGAGTCTGCAGAAGATAGAGGTGCGAGAGGTTGTGTTTCCTTACAAAGCCTACAGTTTCTAACAGATCCCAAACCACATGCGTTCTTACTGCGCTCACAAAATTAAGCCCACGTTTTCAACATGTTCAGAAACCCCTGCTCACAGATGGAAACTCTGAGATGGCCTTTTCCTTTCTGAAGGCTAAATGTCAACAGAGAGGAGGAGGGCTTGACAAGAGTGGATATTTAAAGATGCGAGGCGAGCAAGTGAGTTAAATGGAGGAGGTGTTTCTGGCGTGGAGAAGTTCTCCTGCCCTCCCTAACCCAAGGAGATCAAGCCATCTCCCCAGTGCTTGTCCTCAGAGACGGCCTTCAGTGATCCATTAGCGAAGAATTAGCAAAAGGCTGCTGGGGCCGATCACTTTCCCAGGCTTAGCAGAAAAACCGCATGGCCCCAAACTTCCTGTAGTTTACAGCATAATTAATAAGTAAGAAGAAATATCGATAGAAGCAAGTAAAATATAGTTAGCCCAGCTTTGGTTCATGGGGGCCGTGAGCACCTAGACTTTTCCCCCCACTACTCCTCTGCCCTCCCCCTGCCCCGGCCACTTCCCCGCCAGCCACTTTCAGCCTTACCCAAGCCACGGCCCCTGGAGCCTCTGCTGACAGACCATCCCACTCAGACATTTACATAAGCCCTCATGGGCTTCCCTGGTGGCGCACTGGTTAAGAATCCGCCTGCCAGTGCAGGGGACACGGGTTCGAGCCCTGGTCCGGAAAGATCCCACATGCCGCGGAGCAACTGAGCCCGTGCGCCACAACTACTGAGCCTGCGCTCTAGAGCCCGTGCGCCACAACTACTGAAGCCCACGCGCCTACAGCCCGTGCTCCGCAACAAGAGAAGCCACCGCAATGAGAAGCCCGCGCACCGCAACGAAGAGAACCGCCCCCCCCGCCACAACTAGAGACAGGCCACGTGCAGCAACGAAGACCCAACGCAGCCAAAAACAAATAAATTAATTAAAAAAATTAAATTAAAAAATAGATAAATAAGCCCTCCTCGTCTTGCCCTCTCATTAGAAGCCCAGACAATCCACAGCCACACATGGCCAGTGGCTCTCATACTAGACAGTGTGGATACAGAACACCTCATCACGGCAGAAAGCTCCACTGGAGAGCGCTCAGTAAGACCATCTTCAAGCAATCCTTTTCAGTCTGCCCTGGTTTATGCTTCAATCCATCGATTTTTTTTTTTTTTTTTTTTTTTTCCCCCAGTATGTGGGCCTCTCACTGTTGTGGCCTCTCCCGCTGCGGAGCACAGGCTCCGGACACGCAGGCCCAGCGGCCATGGCTCACGGGCCCAGCCGCTCCGCGGCACGTGGGATCTTCCCGGACCGGGGCACGAACCCGTGTCCCCTGCATTGGCAGGCGGACTCCCAACCACTGTGCCACCGGGGAAGCCCTTAAAGTTAGGTGGCTGTTTTTTTGCATTTTTTTTTAATTTTATTTTTTCATCGATTTTTGGTTTTTAATTTATTTATTTTTGGCTGCGTTGGGTCTTCCTTTAGCTGCTCTGCAGCATGTGGGATCTTCCGGGACCAGGGCTCAAACCCGTGTCCCCTGCATTGGCAGGCAGACTCCCAACCACTGCACCACCAGGGAAGCCCAATCCGTCGATTTTTAAAAGCCAAACCAATGAGTTCAAATAACCTCATAAACACAAAGCCTCACCTAGGGTA
Organism: Physeter macrocephalus; assembly: GCF_002837175.3. Classification (NCBI taxonomy): domain Eukaryota; kingdom Metazoa; phylum Chordata; class Mammalia; order Artiodactyla; family Physeteridae; genus Physeter; species Physeter macrocephalus. The sequence continues at coordinate 152,893,397 of NC_041220.1, read as the reverse complement.
GATAAAACAGGGAGCTTACGATTCCAAGTAGGGTTGGTGATAGCAGAGGGGGTGAGGCAGGAAGAAGAGAAGTTGCCAAGCTCCCCAGCCCAAGCTCACGCCCTCTGTTCCCAAGGACAGTCTGAAAGCCTAATGTGTCTCCTGCCATCAGCTGATCCTACCATCTCTGGCTTCCCTGGAGTCAGGATCCCCTGTTCTCTTAGAAAACCAAGACCTTCATCTTGGTAAAACTCTTAAGAGGAATCATCTTCCTTTCTGCTCCCAGAGTCTATGCACTTACCACCTTCTCATCTGTCCCAAAAGCAATGCCCCCACTACTCCTTTTCCAAGGCAAAGAACTACAGCCCCCGTCCTTTATCTCACCTCCTGAACCTCTCACTTCCTGTTAGCTTTCGCTCAAACACCACGTCTTCCCCCCACTAAAAACCCCTTCCCCCGTACTGGCTTCCCTCCCAAAGACTGTTCCTCTCCCCTGACCTCTGGGGTTGGACCTCTCCCCCCGAGACGCGTGCACCCACTGCCTCCAGCCTTTCACCCGTCACCGCACATATTCCGTCTTCAGCTGCAGACTCACTGCTCCTACCCTGGAAACCACACCTGCTGGATTCTCACAAGTCACCCCCAGCCACTATGTGCCAAATCCCACCTCGGCAGCCCTGACAACCCTGGCTCTCTGGCTCCTCCTCCCACCTCCCTGACTCCGTGGGCTCTTACGGGCACACTCCTTCACAGCTCTCCTCCACGGAGGGTTCCACCTCATCTCTGCCCCTGGTTCCAGGCCATCTCACCCGCTCTCAGCTGGTGCAACCCCACCTCCACGCTGCAGGGCACTCCCGACACCTCTACGACACGTGAAATCCAATCCTGCCATTGTGTTCCCCGTCTAAACCACAGGGCCTCTGGGAGTCAAATATTTGTTCTACTTATTCTGGAACAGGAGGCCCTCAATAAAAAACAGCTAACAAATCCAGTCCAACCGTCCTCTATAAAGGTGGGATCTGTCCTGTTCCAGTCTTCCGTACACAGGTTCCAGCTGATGGGACGTAAAGGGAAGGGGTGCAGAGAGGATATTTAGAGAAGCAAGAAATGCAAAGCAGGGACAAACCCAGGAAGATTACAGTAAGCGGCCCCACCCACCGTCTCCGGCCCCCCGCACACTGGCTGAAGAACACCGAGTCCCTGGGAGCCTCTGCTCCTAACCAGACACATCCCAGGCCAAGGAGATCAAAGGGCCATGTGCCCAGCTCCTCCTTAAGTTATTTTTAGATCTTACCAGAGGAGGACAAGAGAAACCAGAGAATTTCCACTCTACCACTGTTCTGGCAGCTTTCAAAGTAGGTTAACAGGAAAAATGATCTGGGCTGTCACTGTTGCTTTTAAATTCTGGCTAATTTTAACCCCTCTCCCAGCCCCCTCTCCCTGCCACTCCCAACCAGAAGACGGAGATGCCTCCACCACGTTGTCATAAGGGTTTGACAAATCTAGAAAGAATACAGAAGAACTGCAGAGGAAAGAAGCCGCCCTGGACACCACAGCTAATGGGACGCTCTGGCTTCCCGCCGTGCACGTCAAAACGAGACAAGTGTAAAGAAGAAATCGTGACAGTAGAGCGGCCTCCAAATTACAGATGGGATACTGTCCAAGGCTTCATTGGTTTCTCACTCAGAAATGTTTTTCTCCTAGAAACAATGCTATAAAACTATGATCAAGTTCCCAGCCGGTCTAGAATGGCCTTGTAAAGCCTCCAAACGTCACTGAAATGTAAACTGGCCGTGAAAAATATCCAAGCAGCACACCATAGTGTGGCGATCGTATGCCTCAATGCCGAGCATTTGAATCACCATGCTGTTTCTGGGGGAAGTGGGGTTTTTCCCGTGTATGGGGTACCAGCTACTACGGGCAAGACAGGAATCGGTAACGTTGCATCTTCCCCACATGTTTTCACTGTTGTCTAGGCTTCAAGAGAAGCAACCATCAAAAACAGCGGGTAAAAAGGCAAGAAATGGGTCACCCCCATTAGTGTATCAAGCCAAGCCTTCCACAGAAGGCACTGGAATGTAGTTAGCACCAGGGGACAGGAAGAAGACTGGGCAAAAGCCAAACGCCACCACCTCCTAGCCGTGGGCCCTGCCTTACGACTCCGCTCCGAGCAGCGGAGACATGCGGCCGTCACCCGGGCCTATGGCGGGCAGGGCATCTTGCGGGGAGAAGAGGTGCTTTGCTGTGGCCTCTGTCCACCAACACTGCCAGCCTCTGGGGGACTGAGCTGGTGGGGGTGCAGAAAAAGCAGGACACGGACAAAGGTCTCTTCTGGATGACCCGACGTCCCCGCTTCTCCCACCAAGCACAGGAGCACCCTGTACCCCCTCCTTTTATGCTACAGCCCTGCTCTGCTCTGACAAAGCCAACACCAAGCCCTTCCAATCCTGTGGTATAAACCACTCGTAGAGTTTAATGTATTACCTCTCCTGGGACTCCCAGGATTTTCATTGGGACAAAGTTTCATGTCGAACAAATGACTCTCTAATTGTGGAATACCAGGCTCCAGGAAGCAAGGTTAGATGGGAATAGGGTGCAAATGAAGACTAGATCAGGAGAGAGGAGGAAGTGGGGGGTCACACCAGGGAGGTAGGTAGTATGGGCCTCAGCACAGGCAGGGATCACACGCTGGTTCTGGAAAGGGCCAGAGAGTCAGTACTTCAGGCTTCCAGGGGCCGGAGGGTCTCTGTTGCAACAGCCTGTGTAGGGAATAAGCAACCACAGACAGTATCTAAATAAGTGGGTGTGGCTGGGGTCCAAGAAAACTTTGAATTTCATATCATTTTCATGTGTCACAGAACATTATTCTTTTTTTGGCCGTTTAAAAATATAAAACCATTCTTAGCTCGCAGGCTGTACGAAAACAGGTGGCAGGCCGAGTTTGGCCCCTGCCTTCAAGGAAGCCTATCTCAAGCTTTGGCTCAAGAGATGTTTGCGGAATCGGACACCGTCATTTTTCCAGGGCTCCCACGTACACAACCCTGGCGTCTAGCCACCGGCCCGCACCCCACGACTCCCGAGACTCCCTGCGGAGCGCTGAGACTGAACAGTGTAATGAACGCAGGGTGAATCCCTTCCCCCGTTGAGAAGCACGGTGCGGCCCTGGGAGGCAGCGCGGGCTCTGCAGTCCCAGTTCCAAGTGGTAGACCTGGTACGTCACTGCCCTGGCCTCAGCTTCCCCACTTGCAAAACAGGAAGAGCCTTTCTGGATTTGGATTCGTCGCGCAGGCTCAAAAGCAACTGCAGAAAGTACCCAGGACGCTGCCCTGCGGTCAGCGGGCACCCAAAAAGCCACAGGTCCAACAGGAACGATTCTTATCCTTATCTCCCGCCCTCTCCCCCACCCCACCCCCGCCTCGAGGCTCAGTTACATCCCTATTCAAGCCCCAAAGTTCAGGTTCAGGTGTCAACCTAGGGATGTGACCCTGGCACCGAGAATGAGCCAGGTACTCGTGAAATGAAGCCACAGTCCAAACAGCAGAGGTCAAAGGCAGGACAGGCCACTCGGGTTTCAACATGCAGGAACTCACAAAGAAATCCCCTCCCTGCAGATTAAACTCTCAAACACACAAAGGAGCCAGCGTTGGTTCCACCAGGGGGGCCCTTTCTCCCACTCTCCTGGGCCACTTCCTCGTGCACTGCTCTTCACCCAGCAATCTCAGTCCCTGGCCTCTATCTTCAGCTCTCCCTCACCACTGTGTAGCATGTACAGCTTGCAACAAAGACATGTTACCACGTGCAGCAACAAAATAGCAAAAGACAGCTGTTGAGACAACGCTTCTTTAGGAGACTAAGTGCTGAGGGTTTTTTAACCTGATGGGCAATTGGGCAATTCCAGTCATTCCGTGACTAGCTTAAGCACCCGGCCAGTTCTACAAAGCTCATGGCAAAATCGCTGAGTGTTAGGAAATATTAAATGATCAGCTGGATGGGCTTTTTATTGAGCTCCGTTTATGAATGGAGAAATAGTTCACATTACTTAGAGCGATGCGCTTCTAATCATCTCCAAGCAAGATTCCCTGGAGAGTAACACAGAGAGAGGTCATCCATCTGCAGCACGTGCACTGTATACATTTCCCTTGCTCAAGGAAGGAAAACCACCTATGTCACCTTCAACCAAGGTGAAGAGAGTGACTTGAGAGACTATTGTTTTCAAAATTTTCCGTACCTCTCAATAGTCAGAAGGACGCATTACAAGTCTGCCCTTTGCTACCTCCATCTTTGTCTCTATGTTGGCCCTTGAGAAAGGGTGGACTGCTGTACGTTGGCTTTATTTTCCCTCCCATATATATGCATTCTTCTTACAGGATGCGGCCATTCAGCCATGCCACATCCCCATCTCACAGTTTCTCTTGGTTGTTTGTTTGTTTGTTGTTTGGGGGAGGGGAGGAGGCTAAGGAGGGCGAGAAAAGGGAAAATACACAACAGAGAGGACAGCGCCCCACTTCCCCTGATATCAGCCACACTCTGCCCGCTCACCGCGGACGCCTGGTTCTTAATGGGGGCGGAGTAGCGATAACAGACAGGGACACGTTTCCCGGAACTGACCGCCCTGAAACTGCTCTTCCCACACGCAAAGTGACACCATGTCCATGCACGAGGAGCTTCTACCACCACGGGAGATCACGTGACATATTTTCAGAGCAAGCTTCAAAGTATGAAAGCGGTTCCAAACCCTTTGTAAAACAGCTTTATTGAGATACAGATCACATACCACACAATTCACCCGTCGGAAGTATAGAGTTCAACTGCTTTCAGTATATTCACAGAGCTGTGCAACCACGATCAGGACAATCAACCTTGGAACATGCGCATTATACCCCCAGAAGCAGCCCCGGACCCCCTCCTCAGCGGTCGCTCCCCAAACCCCCGGTCCTAGGCAACCCACCCATCTACTTTCTGACCATCCAAACCCTTTTTTGTTCAGCCCGCAAGCCTCTGTTGTTAAGTGTCTGACAGGCTCCCTGGTACCAACGGCCCTCGCAGCTAACTTCCCAGTCTTACCACAACTCAGGCGCGCGAGCCAGGACGGCAGCCTGGCTCCGGTTTCCATAAGCCACCATGGCTTCTGCAATTCCACCCCGCGCCTCACTCACAGAAGCCTCTCAAGGCCCAGACTGCAAGCTACTGTCCTGAGTTCCAGAGCTGCAGCTCGCGCAGAACGCCCAGGCAGGGAACACGCCGTAACGTGGCTCTCGAGCTAAAGTGCTGCAACCCCCCCAACAGAGGGTCACACAGCTCCGGGGCGTCTCAGGACTACCACCAACCACTTCCGACTCGTCACCTTCACGGCAAGAGGTGGGAAAGAAAAATCATTCGGCCACATGCCACGCGGTGGGAGATTCACGGCCATTACACGCTCAGCTTACGTCTCCACTTTCCCAGCCAGACATGTGGCAAACCGTCCAAACGGAAGAGAAGAAAGAAATTCCAAAGTGAGGTCTAAGCGGGGTGGATAACACCAAACACGGTAACTACCGTCACCGAAGGGGAGAAAAGGGGTGGTTCCACCCGTTTACAAAATAAGGGGCACGGGAACTGATTAAGGAACTGAATCCAGGGCCAGTGATTTCGGGTTGTGACGGACAAGCTGCAGGGGGGGTTCCTCCCCATTATATTCTCCATCAGTCTGCCTGGAGCTTGAAGGGGAAATGGTTTCTCTCATCTGAGCATTGAAAACAAAAGGAGCATGCCCCACATGGGGCTCAGGCACCGCCTGCATCTGGATTTTAACCACCCAAAGCATCCTCCTGCCTTCCAGGGGGGCTGCTGCCACCTGCCCCGTCCACTTCGGCCGCCAAGAAAGCCAAGGGGATCTTTCACGGGTGCTTGTTTAATAACGGCCTCAACTCACTGCATCCCCTCAGCTCGATTTATGCCCCACTGGAGTTCTGCAAGAAAAGATGTTACTCGTGCTTATCTTTGAGTCATAAAGGAGTGCAAGCAGACACTGGTGGACTCCCAGTAGCGACTGGGGATGAGGTAACCGTACTGCGCCGCACTCAGGTCTTGTTTTCGCTGTTGCTCTAAGCTTAGGTAAGACGTCACTGCTGGAGGAGCCCGGGTGACCGCACACAGGACCTCCCGGCGCTGTTTCTGCAACTTCTTGTGGTCTATCGTCAAGCAAAATAAATCGTTTTCAATGAAAATTACCTAAATAAATTTCTAAAAAATCGAACACAGTCCCTGTTACTGGTGCTCTGAAGAACTAAAAAGCGGCAAACCCAAAGGAAGCCGACGAATCCTCAGAAGGTCTTCCTGGTCGTTAAAAACTCAGGGCCACAGACACGGGCAGTGAACCAGGAAAAAAAATCTCTTTCTGCAACTAGCAAGAAAAAAGGTCTCCTCCTGCCTTAAAATGTAATATCCTGCAAGTACTTGACGTGAACAATCTGAAAACGAAATTAAGAAAATATCATTCACAAAAGCATCAAAAAGAATACACCCGAAACTCTAAAACATAAACCACGAACAAGGGCCAACATTACAACTCAACCTCCACTAAGCCTGCCGTTCCATAATGCTGAGTCATGCCCAGCTCCCTTCCCGGCAAGGCTCTGCAGGAATTCAGGTGGTCTTCCATCAGCATCAAAAGCTACCAGGTGACACCAGGACCACATGCAGTTGCTACCATGCATGGTATTAAAAATGAGTGATCATTAAGAAGCACACACCCACCCAATCAATCACCCATCTAGTCTCTCAATCACGTATGTGTCAGCAACACAGAAAAGCAGCCACTGGCAGCTGGGAGCTGGCCTGGCACCCACGGCAAGGCTGCAGCCTTCTCCTGCTGGAACATAAACAATTCAGAGACCGCTGATCTCAGACAGGGACCCGATTCCTTAAACCCTGCCCAACTCTTTTAAGGTCTCCTTAGCACCCTGTGACTGAGATGTCCCACGGTCCCCTCAATGCAACAGGTCAACAAAACCAACCTCATCCAACTACAGCTTTGTGCGTTCCTGGAGACTATTTGGCTGAAGGACATTGTACCTAGGAATGCAGGTGAGTACAAATGCCTTTTAAAGAATGAGTCTCAGCATACAGATGGCCAACAGGCACATGAAAAGATGATCAACATCACTAATTATCAGAGAAATGCAAATCAAAACTATAGTGAGGGGCTTCCCTGGTGGCGCAGTGGTTCAGAGTCCGCCTGCCGATGCAGGGGACGCGGGTTCGTGCCCCGGTCCGGGAGGATCCCACATGCCGCGGAGCGGCTGGGCCCGTGAGCCATGGACTCAGCGCTGAGCCTGCGCGTCCGGAGCCTGTGCTCCGCAACGGGAGAGGCCGTGACAGCGAGAGGCCCGCGTACCGCAAAAAAAAAAAAAAAACACAAAAAAAATACAGTGAGGTATCACCTAACACCGGTCAGAATGGCCATCATCAAAAAGTCTACAAACAATAAATGCTGGAGAGGGTATGCAGAAAAGGGAACCCTCCTACACTGCTGGCGGGAATGTAAGTTGGTGCAGCCACTACGGAAAAGAGTATGGAGGTTCCTCAAAAAGCTAAAAATAGAGTTGACGTATGACCCTGCAGTCCCACTCCTGGGTATACATCTGGAGAAAACTATAATTTGAAAAGATACACGGCACCCCAATGCTCACAGCAGCACTCTTCACAATAGCCAAGACAGGGAAACAACCGAAATATCCATCAACAGATGAAGGGATAAAGAAGAGGTGGTGTGTATATATATATATATATATATATATATATATATATA
>NC_041220.1:152879388-152885587 GCF_002837175.3 Physeter macrocephalus | reverse complement strand
AATATGGGGATATATGTATATGTATAGCTGATTCACTTTGTTATAAAGCAGAAACTAACACACCATTGTAAAGCAATTATACTCCAATAAAGATGTTAGAAAAAGAAAAAAAAACAAACAAACAGCAAGGTCCTACTGTATAGCACAGGGAACTATATTCAATATACTGTGATAAAAAAATATATATATATATATGTATATACTGTGATAAACCATACTGGAAAAGAACATGAAAAAGAATGTGCGTGTGTGTGTATACATATAAATATATATAAAAAACTGAATCACTGTGCTGTACACCTGAAACTAACACAACAGTGTAAATCACCTATACTTCAATTAGAGTCTCACACTTTATCTCACCTGAAACAGACAAGACCAAACTGCTTACAGAACTTATCTATATGAACTGCAAATCACAACAAAGCACCTGCCTTTCAATTTTTAAAAACTGACTCTACCACCATTGGAAGCCACCCATCCTTTACCACACTTAGGTATTTTTAATGAAACGAACTTCGTGTATTTGGTTTTAAGACCAAGTGGAGAAGTTATTAACTTGACACAGTGGTGGTTACATGTTCAACCAAGTGGCACTGAATATTCCCATCAATGCAGAAGCTGTAATTGTTAATCTGCCGTTTGTTCTTAAAACACCTACTCAATGACGGAGCTCCAGTGTCCAGCACCCACAGCACCTGAAGGCAAAGGAAGTAGCTGCTCAGAAAAGCTTGTGTTCACGGATTAAAACAACCTGAAACATACACCCAAACGCAGCACCTCCTCAAACTACCTCCCTTCTCTTTCTAGCATCATTTGGGGGAGGGGCTGTCCTGATAAAACCAAGCATCATCTGGGAGTCCGGACACCATGGACTGGCTTCCATGGTGGGTCAAAAAACATGCTTCGGATGAGGTACAGTGGATTTTTCTCAACAGGCAATTTAAGACATAGATGCGATCCTCATCTTAAACAATATCATTATACCTTGAGAAGATTCTGTTGGCTTAGACCATTCGACACTGCCAGTACTTGATGACTTTTGATCTGAAATGGTGATGCCGCTCCGTTCAACCTAATATGGGCGCAAACTAATTTTTTAATATATAAAACTGAAGTCCAAAATTTGGTTTACAACTGTGCCAGCGTGGAGATGCAAAGTTCTTCCTTTCAAGAAATAAAGAACCTGCCCATCCTCCATGGCTCTGTTCTGAGCAGCCCCACGACTGGGCAAGGCCACTTCTCTCTAACCATCAGGCAATCTCCACTCCAGAGCTCACGGCGGGGCTGGCTCAAACTTTATCAGATACGCGTCGAGGTCCTGAGGCTTTCCTTACTCAGTCCCGTCCCCCATTTATCTCTCACAGGCCTCTGTCCCCCATTAAAACACTTGAACCTCTCACCGCATCTCCAGAGGGACCACAGGACGCAACTATCGAGGCTGGCCAAAAGGGTCGTTCGGATTTTTCCAAAACCCGAACGAACTCTGGGGCCAACCCAACGTTACAACGCTGACTGCTTTCAGCTCATTAAAGTCCCTGAAAACAGACACCTGTGTACGTGTGTGTATCTCATGCCCGGGGACACAAACTGTGTACACACACGGAGGCAATTTTCATGATCTGAGGATACGGTACTCGTGAATTTGCCTATCTGCTAAAACCTATCTGCAACCCCAGACCGGTGCACACGTTCCCAGCTCAGGTGGAAGGAGGCCTCGCGCCACCTTCCTGTTTCAGCTCCCAGGCCGTAAACCAGTGTGCTCTCCGTGGGCTACTTACCGCCACGTTTTTTGCGTTTCTGTGCTTTCGCTGGTGACGTCTCTGCTCAGAACGGCCCCCGAGCACGGTGCTGCAGCGCTGTCTGGTGTTCCGAAGTGCGAGACGGCTGTGCTGTGCAGCGGGGAGGGAACGCGTGTGTTGGAGAAGCTTGGTTCAGGCACGAGTTACGGTGCTCCTGACCGTGACTGCAACGTGGGTCACTCAACAGTCGGTGAAGGTGTCTTTAAGCAGAAAGACACGCAAAACAAGGCCATGCAGTGACTGGCCGTGGAAAATACTGTGACCAGAGGCCTGCGGGAACCGAACCCTCTGTTTCCTCTAGAAGCAAAGCTTCTATGAGGTCTCAGCAACGCTACGTTTAACGACCGTGAAAAAGGAAAATCAACCACAGACATAAGCCACGTAAAGATGTAGCCATCACTCATCTCCACTCGACCTAAAAAAAACCCTAAAACCAGTTTTCTGTGTCTTCCTAGTCCACAGACATCCCTGTATGGAATGACACGGTCGCCCCTCCCACGCTCAGCTTTTCCCCTGTCCTCATCCCTTTATGATCCCTTCACTACATCAGGGCAAGCTAAGCGACTTCACGTGTAGGCCCTCTGCCCACAGCCCTTCTGTACAGGCGAAGGTTGGTTCCAAACAAACAACAAGGGCAGCTACGAATGGAAAAAGCCGGAGCCAAAGAGAATGAAACGACAGACGATGGGGAGCAGAGATAAAACCCCTGCCCTCTCTCTGGAGCGCATCCGCCCTAGCAGGAATCCCTGCAGCACCCCCCTTCCATTTGCAAGACTGGATCCACCTTGCTCAGGAGGAGCTCTTAGCGAAGCTCTGGACCCCGGCTGCATTTCTGAAGTGAGAAAAGGATGGCAAAAACACAGTACTCAGGGCAAGAAGCCAACGCTGGTTACAAAACATGGTGTGTTAACTCTTTTTTCCTCTTTTATAACTCCCCTAAGAACAGATGTAATAATGTTTCCAAGAAAGCAAATGAGCAGAAAAAGAGGACCAAAGGTAGAAACTTCTTCTGTAATGTAAGCCATCCTAACAGTGAACCAGTTTAACATGGCTGCTTTCCTGGAGAATTGTTCTAACCAAAATTCTGAAGGGACCAAACACAGCAACCAGGAAGGAAATCTTCTTAAAAGGCACCAAAGCCTATTTAAACAAATCTGCAAAAGATTACTGATTTCCAATGAAGATTCTCAAGCTAAATATTTTAATACAAAAAATTTAACTACGGCTTTTTTGTTTGTTTTGCTTTGTTTTTTGTTTGTCTGGTCGGTTTTGGTTTTTACTGATTTCCAATGAAGATTCTCAAGCTAAATATTTTATTTAATACAAAAAATTTAACTCTTTTTTGTTTGTTTGTTTTGCTTTGTTTTTTGTTTGTCTGGTCGGTTTTGGTTTTACACCAAATAGTCTGTGACATGATTCCCCAAGGACTTTTCAGGGAAAAAAGCAGAAAAAAAAGCCCCCCATATGTGATGCCTGTCACATGTGGTACAAGCTTGTATATCCTCCAAAGAAAGCTTAGATAATGAGATAAAGGTAACCGTATTCCTCACTTCTATTTAGACTAAGTGTCCGAACTTGATTTTCTCCGACAGGGTCCAAACTGGCCTTTAGTTAAGTCACATCCACCTGACTAGATAATCAAGAAATGCTCTCAGACCTCAATTCTAACACAACCCCACAGCATGGAATCTGCTGGAAGGTGGGCCTTTCCTGGTTCCGGTTCAAGGCAGTTTAGTCATTAAAAGTTCCAGGGGGGCTTCCCTGGTGGCGCAGTGGTTGAGAGTCCGCCTGCCGATGCAGGAGACACGGGTTCGTGCCCCGGTCCGGGAAGATCCCACATGCCGCGGAGCGGCTGGGCCCGTGAGCCATAAGTTCCAAGAAACATCATTATTACAGCGCATTCCCTAATAGGTGACAAGAGAACATTCCAAAGACAGCTTTCTGGCCACTGGGTTTCACCATTCACAGTTTTTACCACTGCGAGTGATAGAGCAACCCCCCATAATACCAGTAACTCAAAGTAGGGGCTGAGGACAGTCTTGAAAATGGATCAATCCCATTGTGTGCTGGAACCTTTCGGAGAGCATGTGGCCCAAGGGATCAGCTGACAGAAGAAACAGGATGATTCCTTTATGCTCTTGGGGCCAGTGTCACGTGGGTGGTTAATGAGAGCATTAGGCCTAAAATTCAATCTTTCTGTTCCTATTCAAGGGCTCCTTCCAGGGAAACATCAGTCTTGGTATCGGACCAAAAAAAAAAAAAAAAAAAAAAAAACAAAAACGAATTATAACCTACAGTTATATGGGTCTTCTCTGATTTAATGCAGTAAAACTTGGATAAGGTCAGGAACTGACTTGCACTGGCTCAAATAACCCCAATTTCCAAACAGGAGAACCCACCTACCTCTAAAAGTCTTCACTTCCCGTTATACGTGTTCCACAGGTGGACCGTGAGGGCAGGTACCCTGTGAGAAGTCAGATGCCAGGAAGATCATGGGCAACTCTCCCCTGATAAATTACACAATCATCAAGGAACATGGAGACTGCTTATAACGCCAGTTCCCAGTTCTTTAAACCACAGTGAAGCGAGAGGAGAAATACCATCTCCATCGAGCATACAGAGTTCCTAGAGAGTGTTCTGGAAAGCTGAATGAGACACTGCCCCGTGGCACCAATAAGAAGAAGGCTGGAAGTAAATGACCACTGGAATCTCCCTCAATCACACTGCCTGAATCACAGGTCACACACTCAGACTACTGCCAACAGCTTACTGTTTGTCCTCGCAAGCACACCTTTTAACATGCTCCTTGCATCCCGAACGGTTTCACCCGGCTGCCCCTCTCTCCCCGTCGCGCACTCACACGCCCACCCACCCCCAATCTCAACAACATTCTACTCCGTAAACGACAGCAACGTGAATCACGTTCTGCGTGAGACAAGAATCGGTGCTCAGAACGTCTTGATACAGGCAGGCCAAACAGAAAGGGAAGTTCCACTTCCTCCTAAGTGCCTTTCAGCTCAACTTGTTGGCCATGAGTAACAGTCCAGGTGCCCCTGGAGGGGAGGGGGCGGTGTCAGGTCTAACAAGGTGAGGGTCCCTTTCCCCAAACCTGACTCTAGTTTCCTAACCACTAAGTTCCAAGGGATGGGCTCATCTTCATGTAAGTTGTGTTTTAGACAAAAGGACAGCTGGAAAAATTACCCAGGTTGGTAGCCTAACATGTGACACCGCTAGACTTGCATGTGGAAATGTGGCAGCTCAGGGCCTTTCTCATTTTTTAGTTCACATAATTTTAACTGAGCGCACACCCTTCTGTTTTCATCTCCTCTTTTACTACGTGTGACTTTCTAGGTCGTCTGCTTTGTCAGACACACCAACTCGGTGTCCTCACGGCCAAGGAGGTGACGGGGCAGGCAGCAAGCTGGTAAAGAAGAACCGACACCTCAAAGGCACAGAGAACACACGGTGATGGCCAGAGGCGGCGGGAGAGGGGATGTGGGTGAGGTGCATCAAAGGTGTAGACTTCCAGCCATAAGATAAGCTAAGTCCTGGGACTTCCCTGGGGGTCCAGTGGCTAGGACTCCACACCCCCAACGCAGGGGGCCCGAGTTCCATCCCTGCTCGGGGAGCTAGATCCCACATGCCGCGACGAAAGATCCCCCACGTGCGACTAAGATCCAGCGCAGCCAAATAAATAAATAAGTGAGTGAGTGAGTGAGTAAGTCCTGGGGATTCAACGTAACACACATGACTACAGTTAACAGCACTGGAGAGTATATCTGAACACTGCTAAGAGAATAAGTCTTACAAGTTCTCATCATGGGACTTCCCTGGTGGCGCTGTGGTTAAGAATCCGCCTGCCAACGCAGGGGACACGGGTTTGAGCCCGGGTCCGGGAAGATCCCACATGCATCTCACGGGCGGAGCAACTAAGCCCGTGCGCCACAACTACCGAGGCCATGGGCCACAGCTACTGAAGCCCGCGTGCCTAGAGCCCGTGCTCCGCAACAAGAGAAGCCACCGCAATGAGAAGCCTGCGCACCGCAACAAAGAGCAGCCCCCGCTCGCCGCAACTAGAGAAAGCCCACGCACAGCAACGAAGACCCAATGCGGCCAAAAATAAATAAATAAATAAATAAAGATTAAAAAAAAAAAAAAAAAAGTTCTCATCACAAGAAAAAGAAATGGGGCTTCCCTGGTGGCGCACTGGTCCCCTGCCGATGCAGGGGACACGGGTTCGTGCCCCGGTCCGGGAAGATCCCACGTGCCACGGAGCGACTGGGCCCGTGAGCCGTGGCCGCTGAGCCTGTGCGTCCGGACCCTGTGCTCCGCAACGGGAGAGGCCACAACAGCGAGAGGCCCGCGTACCGAAAAAAAAAAAAAAAAAGAAGAAAAAG
>NC_041220.1:152873531-152879369 GCF_002837175.3 Physeter macrocephalus | reverse complement strand
GAGAGGCCCGCGTACCGAAAAAAAAAAAAAAAAAAAAAAGAAGAAAAAGAAAAAGAAATGAGTAACTACGTGTGATGACAGATGTTAACTAAACCTACTGTGGTGATCATATCACAATGTTTACGTATACCAAATCATTATGTTACACACCTTCAGCTAATACGTTATATGTCAATTATACCTCAATTTTTAAAAAATGAAATGAAAATTAAAAAGGACAGTTGAAGGATGGAACTGTCTCTGTGGGTCCTGACCCTCCCCCCAACTGCATCCCACAAGCCAGGGGATGTCTTTTCTCAACAGGGAATCAGGAAGAACAAAAGCCTTGCTCTCACAACTACTGTACTTAAAGACACAATCAAGGAGAAGCATCTCATTTAAACAGCACTCAACCAAAGGAGAAAAGAGAGAGAACAAAAGAGAGAAATAGAAAGTTCTGCACAACAAAGTTATTTCCGTAACTTGCTGGTCGCCCCAAGAGGTGATACTTGGCTGATCTGATGATAGCCAATTCTAGGTGACACGGCATCCTCTACGGCAAGTGCTTCCCCAGCCAGCTGTTAAGGAGAAAATCTCTACTTGTTTGCTGTGCGCGACAATGCGGGTGGGAATAGACAGGCTTTTGCTCACTCACTCACCGCACTGTCCTCTGCTTGTCCTGCCAGCAAGTCAAATACCCTTTTTTTTTTTTTCATACCCTCAACATTTCAATCACCAAAATAAAACAACACTTCTGTAGGAGGAGGAAGGAGGCTGTCAGCCTCTCCATGACACGGCTCCCTCCTCTAATGAGGTCAAAACTTTCTTTTGGCCACACAGCAACCGAGTGCCAGCACGCTAAGCATCAGCCCCTAAAGACTGGAAACAGAATTTACAGCAAGATATAAAAGGCTGGTCCATGGAAACGTGATAAACCACCCTTAACCATGCAGCACAACGTGCGCTGCAAAGGACACCATGAGCAACTGACCCATAATTACCATGTGCTCGTTGCAGTGCAGAGCAGAAAGGAAACCTAAGGCATGAACTCTGCTATCAAGTACTTGCAGTCTTGCTGGTAAGAAAGAAGAAAATACATGCGTAAGAGAAACAGTGGGCAAAAGGCCACCTGGAAAAAAAGAGTATTAAGCTCATCATAGAAATCTCCTAATAAAAAACAGATTTTCCAACACCAAATAAATGGTCCATTTATTAGGCTGTGCAATAGCAAAAAAAAAAAAAAAAAATTAATAAAACTTAAAGAATTAATACAGTACAAAGCCAATGAGAATAAGTCACAGAAATCATAGAGACCTAGAGCCAAGACCCCTGGGTTGTAACTTGCTTCCACACAGCCACCTCTGAGAGATTACACAACTCCTTCTTCCTCGGGAGGGCTCTATTGTCTTTACGTGGAAAGGACTGCCGACTGCCCTTCCCAGTGGAGACAGTCCTGCGAGACGTGGTACTCAAACTTCAAAGTGCGCGACAGTCACCTGGAAACCGCATGTGTGCGGGGCTCTTCAGCCCGGGCACACGTGGACCCAGGCCGGGTAATTCCTCGCGGGGGGGCCGCCCTGGGCACCGCAGGAAGCTGAGCAGCATCCCTGGCCTCCGCCCGCTAGATGCCAGGGGCGCCCTCTCCCCTAGTTGCAACTACAACAGCGTGTCTCCAGATGTTGCCAAAGGTCCCCGGGGGGACATGACTGCCCCCCCCACCTCCCCCCACTACCACCTCCCCAGCTGAGAACCCCTGTTCTAAGATGGAACCAAGGAAGCTACGTATTTCACAAGCACCTGCTGCTTCCAACGTCCACCTACGGGGCTATTTTTCTGGATACAACAACTGGGCGCATCAGTCTCGTCCACTGGGGTCATCTTCCTTCCCACACACCAACAGGGCAGAAGGTATCACAACCCCACTTCCTCCCTCTTGCCCCTTAACACACGTGCCCTTTGCCCCCTTTGCTGGGTGACTCTGCACGACCTCCCGACTAGAACAGCCCTCCTCAGCCCACGGATGTGGGATCTGGCCACGTCACTTGCTCTGGTCAACGAGCATTAGTGGGAGGGACAGGCAGAGGTTTTAAACGTTGACTGCGTGATGTAGCTTGGCTTCTTCTTATACCAGATAGGAGGGGCAGAATTACAAGCCCCAAGAGGCTACTAGCCTCAGGAGGAGATTAGGAGCTCAGTCTTAAACCCAGCCCAGAGCCTGATCAGGCCTCCCTGATCCCACCCAGCTGAGCCCAGAAGAGCCACACCTCACCACCCACGGACCAGTAAGCAAGAAATAAGGGCTTGGTGCTCTTTTCAGCAGCACATATATTAAAACTGGAAAGATACAGAGATTAACACGGCCCCTGTACAAGGGTGACACAAAAATTCATGAAGCATTCCATATTTTTGATGGAAACTAAACTTTCGGTGGTGAGCACGCTCCAGTGTACAGAAATGTCAAAATACGGTATTACACACGTAAAACTTACATGTGATAAGCCAACATTACCTCAATTTTTAAAAATTCTGTAAAGAAGTAAGTGCTTGTTTCTGTAAGCCTTTGTATGTGGGGGCGCTGTCTGTTACACATCATTAGCAAAGCAGAAAGCTGACTAATACACTCCCCAAATATTTCTGAACCAAAATTCTGATTAACAAGTGGATATTATTATGATTTTTCTGTCCCTACCCCCACCTGTCTTCCTCCACTCTTTTATGGAGCCACAAACCCACCAATTCAGTCCCCATAAAGGCACACATGGTAGTATCTCTGAAGTCCTGGGGGCCAGGTCCCACTCTTCTCACATCATGGTGGTCTTTCCCACAGCTGACTCAGACTCTGAGACACTAACTCCAGGGAATAGTTCTGTCAGAGTCCCCGAGAGACCCTCAAACTGACAGTGGCAGGGCCACCCACCAACTATGGAGTTCTTGGGAAGGAGAGGCTCTAGACATACAAATGTGTTCGATCAGCACCAAAAATCCCAGGTCCTTCCAAGACAGAAAACAACCGGGTGTGCTCAGAGATAAATCAAGACTCACCCAGTGGCTGCACCTCAGTGAAAGGCAGGCACACCAACCAAACAGCTCCATGACTTCTGAGTCATTCAAGAGACAAACAGCAAATACTAAACAAACACACAAACCTTGCAGGGTTCAGAGGAACAAATTAAGAGACAGAAACAAAGGAAATAAGTCTCCTTGAAGACTGTCCATGGAGCCAGAGGATAACGGCCCCCAGAAAGTCCCATGCCCTAATCCCTGGGCCCTGTGACAAAGTTACCGTGCATGGCAAAAAGGACTCTGCAGGTGCGATGAAGTTAAGGATCTTGAGGCGGGGAGATTATCTTGGATATTGGGGGGGTGGGGGCCAATGTAATCACCTGAGCCCTAAAAAGTGGGCCATCTCTCCAGGCTGTGGTCAGAGAGAGATGTGACCAAAGAGGAATGATCAGAGAGATGCTGTACTGCTGGCTTTGAAGATGGAAGAAGGGGCCATGAGCCAGGGAATGCAGGAGGCCTCTAGAAGCAGGAAGAGGCAAGGAGTGGCTTCTCCCGAAAGCCTCTGGAAAAGAAGGCGGCCCCACTGACACAGTGAGACCCATCTCAGACTTGTAACCTCTGGAACTATAAGATAACAGAGTGGAGTTGTTCAAGTCAGGAAGTTTGGGGTCATCTGTTCCAAGAGCGACAAGAAACTAACACAGTCAATTATAAGATCAACGGAGAAAACACACATGACCTTCAGCCTTAGCAATAAGCTCTTTGTTCAAGGCACAGACACCCCAGAAAGTCGTGCCTATGGATAGCTGGAGAAAAATCAGCCTCCATATTCTCCCAACTGACCCTGGAACGGTAATTTATGGCTCTACACAGGCAGAAGGTTTATAAATTCAGAAAAGTAAACAACTCTATGACTCTGTTTCAGTCTAAGCCGGTGTTGTGGCTTCAGAGAGGCCCCGGAAAGCAGCCAAAGTCTAGCTGGTTGGAACCCCATGACCCCAGAGCAACTTCACACTACCCCCTTGGGAACTACAGGCTTCCTATGTCTCAGCTCACACCAAGAAAGGACCCTCTAAAATCCCATCCAGGGACTTCCCTGGTGGCGCAGTGATTAAGAATCTGCCTGCCAATGCAGGTTCGAGCCCTGGCCCGGGAAGATCCCACATGCCGCGGAGCAGCTAAGCCTGTGCGCCACAACTACTGAGCCCACGCGCCACCACTACTGAAGTCCACATGCCCTGGAGGCCGCGTGCTGCAACTATTGAGCCTGTGTGCTGCAACTACTGAAGCCCACGGGCCTAGAGCCCATGCTCCACAACAAGAGAAGCCACCACAATGAGAAGCCTGCGCACCGCAACGAAGAGTAGCCCCCGCTCGCCACAACTAGAGAAAGCCTGCACATAGCAACAAAGACCCAATGCAGCCAAAAATAAATTTAAAAAATAAAATCCCATCCAAAAGGCAGCACAAAAGAGGGGTCAGCAGGTACAGCTTTAATTGGCCAAAACTGTTTTCTAGGTTGATCTTTAGGGGAAGAGATGGAACAACTAAAGAGAAGGAGAAGGCAGATACAGTTTACGCCCAATGGGAAGCTGAACTGGAAATGGTTTTATAAACACTGCTCCATCTGTGAACCGTTTTCCATTTCAACGTAATCTGAAAGGAGCAGCCCGTGCCCTGGGTTTACCCAGCGCGTAACATTCTTCCACCTGATTCCCCACCCCAGGCCCCAAGCCCCCCTCAATTACCCAGAGATTCCACAAAACGTTTACCAAGAAACTGGAATAACACACACTACAACCTGGACAAACCTCAAAGACCTGACGCTAAGGGAAAAAAGCTAGACAGCAAAGGGTACATACTGTGTGATTCCATTTATAGAAAATGTCCAGAATAGGCAAATCCACAGGGACAGAAAGCAGATCAGTGGATGCCAGGGGTGGGTGGAGAGGGGATGTGGGAAGTGATGGCTTAATGGGTAAGGGGTTTCTTTCAGGGTGATAACAACGCTATAGAATTAGACAGCGGTGATGACTGCACAACTCTGTAAAAATACCAGGAAAGTACTGACTTACATACACTTTGAATGAGTGAGTTGCACTGTATGTAAGTTGTATCTCAATAAAGCTGTCATATTAAAAAAATAGAAGAAGAAGAGAGAGGAAGAGGAAGAAGAAACCACCACTAGGATATTAGCCAATGATTACAAGTCACTGCAAACTTTAAAAAATTTAACCATCCCAAGGAGATTAGTTTACTTAACGAGCCTGGAATCCTGCGTACCAGCCCGCTCCACAGTAAAGACTCTGAAACGCCTGAGCAGAGGTGGGTAGCAAACCGCGACCAGAGGTGGTTTATGGAACAGGCTCAGGAACAAAGTGGGACGACTGGGGTTCACGATGAAATGCAGGAAGATGATTTTGCAAAAGTAACAGTTCTCAGTAATTTAAAGCAACTCTCTACAATGAAAGTTTTATCTCTCTCCAAAATAAAAAAATAATTGTAACAACTACATTGGCTGTGGCAGCAAACATCTACTGATAACTTCTGGCTGCTCCAAGTTAGCCGATTCAGATTAGACTCCTGAAAAGCAAACCGAAAGTAAAATACGTTTATGGGTTTGGGACTGGCTGCTTCAGCTGGGAGGGGATGGGATGGAGAAAGGATGGATATCGTTCCCCTGTGAGAGGAAAGGCGGGTGAGCAGCCTTAAGAGTCCAGTGGACCCAGCAGCACGGGGAGCCCCTGGCACAGGGCCTGGGTCCAATCCCGCCCCCCCCGGGCTTGGACCATTTCCTCAGAAGGTGACCCCAGCAACCGCAGACAGGGCCCAAGTCGGATCCCGCAAGAGTCGGGG
>NC_041220.1:152868740-152873339 GCF_002837175.3 Physeter macrocephalus | reverse complement strand
GGGCGGGGGGGCGGGTATCACGGCTGGCGGTCGGCGCTCGTCAGCACGCCGACCCACGCATCCCGAGTTATTCTTGGTATCAGCCCCCTGACACAATAAGGAAGCCAGGAGGAAAGACCGACGCATTCAAGCATACAGAAATGGGAAGCTTGGTGAGTAAGACCACAAGCAACGTTATAAGACAAGGAACCGTCTAGGAGAGAAATATCTGGAACAACTAACAATCACAGCCTGCAAAGACTTCCTCTCAGGCATGTGTGGGCCTCAGACCAGTAGCAGCCGCATCAGCCGGGACCGTGCTGGAAATGCAGAGTCTCAGGCCCCACCCAGATTTACTGACTCAGACTTTCTGGGGATGGGGCCCGGCAACCTGTGTTTTCACAAGCCCTCCACGGCGTGCTGGGACACAGTGAAGTTTGAGAACCACCGGTAAGGTCACAAAACTATTTAGAGCAACACTATTCATAATAACCCCAACGATGGAAACAACCCAGATGTCCAACAACGGGTGAATGGGTCAACGGCGGTGCGTCCATACCTGATGGAATCCTACCCAGTTATTAGAAGGGATGAATTAGCGACACAGGCCACAAGATGGATAACGCCGAAAATCACCAGGCTGGGTGAAAGAAGCCAGGCAAAATAATGAGTACGTATTGTGTGATTTCACTGATATAAAACTCTAGGATATGCAAACCAACCTATCTAGTAACAGAAAGCCATCAATGGTTGCCCGGAGGTGGAGGGAAGCAGAGAGAGATCACAGAAAGGCACAGGGAAATCTGGAAGCCACGAAAACACGCGTCATCTTGATATGCACGTGTCCGAGAAGCCAGCACCACAATCAAGACAGCAAATATAGGAGACAACTGATGAACGTGCACACTTTACACACGCCTGCTTTACTGTACTTCAATCGTACCTTAACAAGGTGGTAAAAGAAGAAAGCAGATAGAGCAGAACCCGTGTGATACGATCCCACGGAGATAAAAACGCAAGACTACACAGTTGTGCGTGGACAGCTGAACATGCCACAAACAGGACCTAGCACATCACACTGTGGACTGTTAATACCGGGTATTCTGCCGGACGACGAGCTGGAAGTTACAACCCCACAGTGCGGGAAATTCAGGGAAATCAGCATATTCTTAGGGATCACCTTAGAAACAGGAAGGAGCTTAGAACAGGAAAAAGAAACAAAAACCAGCATCTGTTCAGAGGAAAGGCCTTGCGCTTTGGAAGCCCCCAAAGCAAGGCCGGCTGCAGGGGTGCAGGCAGGGAGAGGCCCCCAGGGTAGAAACAAGCGAGGCAGGGGTGCGGGGCAGGGAAGGGGACGCATGCAGGTAAGCGGGCTGGGGCCCAGGCAGGGGGCCCTGAACTTCTCAGGGGGCTCAAAGGCTGACCAGATGAAGAAAGCAAGGGGTGGAGGCCTGGCTATTATGACACCCTGCACACTCCGCACTCCGGGAAGCAACTGAAAACCCTACAGAAACCAAGAGAAACCAAAACCCCGGAGGGGAGGGCAAAGCAGATGCTCTGAAAGGCTGGGCTCACAGCAGCCGCTCCCTTCCAGCACAGTCATCGTGTGTAGAGTCTTTCCTCAGGCTTAGGCTCTTTCGCCCTCCTTTCTCTGTTCTTGCGGAAGAGATAAGGATGAAGTGTGATTTCCAGATCAAAGCCAAGGGGTGGCCCCAGACGTCTCGCTGTTTTTTGGTAAATGAACACTTCTAAGGGAGTTTCTTTTCCCTCTAAAGTTAGCTCCCCAAACCTTGCTTGTCCTTTGCTATAGAAAAAGATCCATATTTCCCTGGAATGTATGAGGACGGAAAGATTTCTGACCTTCTTTTGTAAGTCTGATGGGGGTTTTAGTCCTTCAACTTTACTAAGTCTTTAACCACGAGAGAGAGATTCACGCTTCTAAGGCAGGGTACTTGACCTCGGCACTAATGACCTCTTGGGCTGAGTAATTCTTTGTGGGCCTTGGGGCCTCATCCCCTGCATTACAGGATGCTGGGCAGCAACCCTGACCTCTGTCCACTAGATGCCAGTGACACCCCTTCCCCACTGGTAACAACCAGAAAGGCCCCCAGACACTGTCCAGCGTCCCTCGGGAGCACAACTGCCCGTGGTGCAGGACCACTGAGCTAAGGTATAGCCCGACCAATATGGAACTTCCGTCAAAGTCAAACATCCAACGCCATGAAAGAAACGGGACAGGACGGGATTTCAAGAAGGAGGCAGCAGGGGCATGGAGGGTTGACTGCCCTACCAGGGACCGAGCCCATCACTGTAAACACAGTTCCTTTTCCAGACTCCTCACCTGTCCAATGCAGCCCTTTATGCACGATTCTTCACGAGTAACACGACCCTAAATATACAATGAACTCCTCTAGATTCACAGTTTGCTGACTACAAGTAAACGTTTCTCTCCCACCCAGATTTACTGACTCAGACTTTCTGGGGATGGGGCCCGGCAACCTGTGTTTTCACAAGCCCTCCACGGCGTGCTGGGACACAGTGAAGTTTGAGAACCACCGGTAAGGTCACAAAACTATTTAGAGCAACACTATTCATAATAACCCCAACGATGGAAACAACCCAGATGTCCAACAACGGGTGAATGGGTCAACGGCGGTGCGTCCATACCTGATGGAATCCTACCCAGTTATTAGAAGGGATGAATTAGCGACACAGGCCACAAGATGGATAACGCCGAAAATCACCAGGCTGGGTGAAAGAAGCCAGGCAAAATAATGAGTACGTATTGTGTGATTTCACTGATATAAAACTCTAGGATATGCAAACCAACCTATCTAGTAACAGAAAGCCATCAATGGTTGCCCGGAGGTGGAGGGAAGCAGAGAGAGATTACAGAAAGGCACAGGGAAATCTGGAAGCCACGAAAACACGCGTCATCTTGATATGCACGTGTCCGAGAAGCCAGCACCACAATCAAGACAGCAAATATAGGAGACAACTGATGAACGTGCACACTTTACACACGCCTGCTTTACTGTACTTCAATCGTACCTTAACAAGGTGGTAAAAGAAGAAAGCAGATAGAGCAGAACCCGTGTGATACGATCCCACGGAGATAAAAACGCAAGACTACACAGTTGTGCGTGGACAGCTGAACATGCCACAAACAGGACCTAGCACATCACACTGTGGACTGTTAATACCGGGTATTCTGCCGGACGACGAGCTGGAAGTTACAACCCCACAGTGCGGGAAATTCAGGGAAATCAGCATATTCTTAGGGATCACCTTAGAAACAGGAAGGAGCTTAGAACAGGAAAAAGAAACAAAAACCAGCATCTGTTCAGAGGAAAGGCCTTGCGCTTTGGAAGCCCCCAAAGCAAGGCCGGCTGCAGGGGTGCAGGCAGGGAGAGGCCCCCAGGGTAGAAACAAGCGAGGCAGGGGTGCGGGGCAGGGAAGGGGACGCATGCAGGTAAGCGGGCTGGGGCCCAGGCAGGGGGCCCTGAACTTCTCAGGGGGCTCAAAGGCTGACCAGATGAAGAAAGCAAGGGGTGGAGGCCTGGCTATTATGACACCCTGCACACTCCGCACTCCGGGAAGCAACTGAAAACCCTACAGAAACCAAGAGAAACCAAAACCCCGGAGGGGAGGGCAAAGCAGATGCTCTGAAAGGCTGGGCTCACAGCAGCCGCTCCCTTCCAGCACAGTCATCGTGTGTAGAGTCTTTCCTCAGGCTTAGGCTCTTTCGCCCTCCTTTCTCTGTTCTTGCGGAAGAGATAAGGATGAAGTGTGATTTCCAGATCAAAGCCAAGGGGTGGCCCCAGACGTCTCGCTGTTTTTTGGTAAATGAACACTTCTAAGGGAGTTTCTTTTCCCTCTAAAGTTAGCTCCCCAAACCTTGCTTGTCCTTTGCTATAGAAAAAGATCCATATTTCCCTGGAATGTATGAGGACGGAAAGATTTCTGACCTTCTTTTGTAAGTCTGATGGGGGTTTTAGTCCTTCAACTTTACTAAGTCTTTAACCACGAGAGAGAGATTCACGCTTCTAAGGCAGGGTACTTGACCTCGGCACTAATGACCTCTTGGGCTGAGTAATTCTTTGTGGGCCTTGGGGCCTCATCCCCTGCATTACAGGATGCTGGGCAGCAACCCTGACCTCTGTCCACTAGATGCCAGTGACACCCCTTCCCCACTGGTAACAACCAGAAAGGCCCCCAGACACTGTCCAGCGTCCCTCGGGAGCACAACTGCCCGTGGTGCAGGACCACTGAGCTAAGGTATAGCCCGACCAATATGGAACTTCCGTCAAAGTCAAACATCCAACGCCATGAAAGAAACGGGACAGGACGGGATTTCAAGAAGGAGGCAGCAGGGGCATGGAGGGTTGACTGCCCTACCAGGGACCGAGCCCATCACTGTAAACACAGTTCCTTTTCCAGACTCCTCACCTGTCCAATGCAGCCCTTTATGCACGATTCTTCACGAGTAACACGACCCTAAATATACAATGAACTCCTCTAGATTCACAGTTTGCTGACTACAAGTAAACGTTTCTCTCTTTTTTTTTTGGGGGGGGGGGGGGCGTGCCGCAAGGGCATGCGGGGTCTTAGTTCACCGGC
>NC_041220.1:152810917-152868160 GCF_002837175.3 Physeter macrocephalus | reverse complement strand
GGGCGTGCCGCAAGGGCATGCGGGATCTTAGTTCACCGACCAGGGATCAAGCCTGTGCCCCCTGCAGTGGAAGCGCAGAGTCTTAACTACTGAACTGCCAGGGAAGTCCCTAAATGTAAACGTTTTTGTGTTTTTACAGAGCTACTTACTTCCCGCATGGCTCCACCTTGAGAGCCTGCAACCAACCCATCGCTATCCTGATTTCACAGGGAGGAAACCAAGGCTCCACGTCCCATCCTGCACTCTCCCTAGGTACCCCTCTCCTGGAGAGGGGGCGGGGAAGGTTCACTAAATCACCTCTCACCATCGGGTTCTGAGCAAAGGGAAATCTACAGAGACAGAAAGGAGATGAGTGGCTGCCTGGGGCTGGCAGGGGAAGCAGGAATGGATGACTTGACATTCATGAAGACGTGAGTGATCGTATCGGGGAATGAAAACGTTTGAAACCTGGATGATGACCGAGGACTGCGGCACTCGGTAAACTGGCTAAAAATCACTGAAACTGTACACTTGAAATGGGTGCTTTTTATGGTGTGTAATTTATACCTCAGTAACACTGTTCCTGAAAATCAACTAGACCTTCAATGGGATTTAGAGACCTTCGTGAAATTAATCACCGCAGGGCTTCCCTGGTGGCGCAGTGGTTGAGAGTCCGCCTGCCGATGCAAAGGCAAAGCAAACGTCTATGGCAAACCCAAATAAAACAAAGTATCACATAGCTTGCAAAAGGAATGACAGCCCAACCTGAATCTACAGTGTGTCCAACTCAATACTAGGAACTATAAACTGCCCAATGGCAGCAGTGTGGACAGAGAGAAATTCTACTCTGAGGAACATGTGGGCCATCAGAAACCCATACAGAAAAATACATTTCTTGTCCAAATATAGAACTTTCAATGGAAAAGCAAACACGACAGGTAATTCAAGAAGGTTGAACATACTCTTAGATAGCAAACTATGAACCAAACCCAAACTTCCCTTAAAGCAAAAGCCACGCAGAAAAATGGGACCCCAGGGCTTCCCTGGTGGCGCAGTGGTTGAGAATCCACCTGCCGATGCAGGGGACACGGGTTCGAGCCCTGGTCTGGGAAGATCCCACATGCCGCGGAGCAACTGGGCCCGTGAGCCACAACTACTGAGCCTGTGCTCTAGAGCCCGTGCTCCGCAACAAGAGAGGCCGCGACAGTGAGAGGCCCGTGCAACGCGACGAAGAGTGGCCCCCGGTCGCCACAACTTGAGAAAGCCCTCGCACAGAAATGCAGACCCAACACAGCCAAAAATAAATCTAAATAAATAAAAATTTTAAAAAAAAATGGGACCCCGGCTTACCCCTCTATTGTGCCAGGAACTGAGAAAATTAAAATTCACAAAGGACAGCTTATTCTGTGCACCATTTCATGCTTAAATATGAATTGGGAAATAATGAAAACACACAGTCTCTGGTTTCATTCAATTAAGTTTTCTGGAAACACAGGATGATCAAAAAATTACATAATGGAATTAAAAACTATTAACTATTGGGTGGACAGGAGCTGTACTGAGAGAACAAGGAACTATTTCCATGAGCTAATCTTATCCTATATTTAGAGTATACCAATGTAATTAACCAGGGGTATATAATTTTGCTAACTTCAAATTTCCAGTTGTAAAGCCTCACATACAATTATTTGAACTACAACTGATTTTTATTTTTGTGGGAAAATGAAGGTAACTAATTTTAATAAACCAAGCTTCCCAAGAAGAAGTAACTGCCTTCCTTGACAGAAATTACGTGAATGGTAATTCACAACACCACAAATTCATTTGTCTTTAGATCTTCCCTCAACGGCTAGCATACATGGAGATTTCATGTCCCGCTGTCGCAACCATTTGGTGTTACTATTCCCCTACATTCCTGCTCTGTACACCTGTGCCTCTCATTCCCAGAGAGTATACATAGATCTCTGCACTTCATGAGTACCTGAGGTATGCATTTAGGAAATAAAATCAAATTTTGTGTCCACTTCTGTGAACAGTCTCAGGATGGGGCTATTCTCCGATACATCTCTGAATATTATTTAGGGTAATTTGGCTGGCAAATAATCAAATGAATAATTATTAGAAAATTATCAACAACAAAGACCAAAAGATTCCTGTCCAGAGCTGAAGCGACTGACCAGTGTCTAGCTGACCTGCTGGCAATAAGAAGTCAGGACCTGGACAAGGCTCAAGGAAACCGGCTAAAAGCAAAATACTTTGTGTAATTTCTCCCTCCTCTTAGATGGACAGGCACGGGGCAGATAAAGGACATTCCCAAAGACTTTCATTAAAACTAAATTTGTTACAGGAGCTTAAATGTCCTGATCTCTGGAGAGCAGAGACAAAGGCGCATAATGTAGATGTCAAAAATTCTACTTCCTGGGAATTCCCTGGCTGTCCAGTGGTTGGAACTCCATGCTTTCACTGCCAAGGGCCTGGAGGGCCTGGGTTCGATCCCTGGTGGGGGAACTAAGATCCCGCAGGCCAAGTGGTGCAGACATTAAAAAAAAAAAAAAAAAAAAAAAAAATTCTACTTCCTGCTTCTCCTCTCTTCACAGTATGTGACTTCTGAATATTACTGTAAAGAGAAGCAATCTTTTTTTTTTTAAGTAGGAGATAAATACATCAGTTTACCAAAGGACAGATGAACGTCCACGTGGATCCTGGTGAGCGTGAAATGACGTGTGCCCCTGGTGCCCCGACGGTATGGAGAACAAGACCATCGTTAGCTGCAGGCGTCTGCATGCACAGTGCAGGTCTCTGCTTCCCTTTACATACAAAGCCACGCTGCAAACTCAGCATCCACAAAGGGAAAAATAGGCACAAACACCAAAAATCATACACAAAACCGAAGCTAACGTATCAAGCATTTCAAATTAAACAAACAAAAAGGCTGGTGTGGAAACCTGGCACTACCTGCGGTCAACATGTAGTGTCATGAAAACCAAAGCTTCAGCCATTCTCAGCAAACGACCCCAGCCAAAGACCTGAAGTCTGGAGGTGAGTCCTATGCCTCACCTCCACAGCCCACAATGTGGTCTGGGTTGCGAATATGACTTTTGTATTTATTTACTCTCTGTAACACCAGTAATACGGCATCGACCAAAATGACAGTTTTCTCTTTTAAAAAGCCTCTAATGTGAAATGCAAAAAATAAAAAAATAAAAGATTTAATAACAACCATGATGGATGAAATATGTTTCTGGAAAAAAACAACAACAAACAGCCAGACTGAAGGCACCCAGAGACTTTTATCACAACGCAGATCCAGCGTTATCTCACATCTTTTAAAGTTTGAATCACGGATTCGACAAAAAGCCTGGTTCTTGGGAGCCCTGAGGGCATCCGTCAATGAAAGCAGCTGATTTATAAACAGAATTAAGTGATTATGAAAACACTGCGGCGTCATGAAATGCTTAAAAAGCACAGCATTGTTCCAAAGTTTCCTCATGCACCTGCAACTGGGATATTGTCATCTGGTTCTGAAACACAAATATTTTTTCAGCTTTAAAAACACGCACAATCCAGTAGGTCCAAGACGTGCACAGTACCCTGTCAACGTATGTTCTTTCTTCCCCAAATCACATCATTAATAGCTGTGCCTCTGGAGGGATGTCCAATCTTTAAGCTGGCAGATCTCAGTCACAACACGTGTGTGTGTATGTACACACACACACACACACACACACACACACACACACACACACATCGGCACATCATTAATAGCTGTGCCTCTGGAGGGATGTCCAATCTTTAAGCTGGCAGATCTCAGTCACAACACATGTGTGTGTATGTACACACACACACACACACACACACACACACACACATCGTGGCAGGTGAAGCCAGAGGGAACAAGGGGAATACATCTGTGTCCCACTTTATTCAGGGACTTCAATATCAGCCCCTCATCACCTCTGGGGACCCCATCAGTGATCTCTAGATGCTTTTTCACTGTATACCCCTCTCAGTGAAAACCTTTTAAGCATTAACTCCAACTCACGTAAGGTATTAACTAGAGATAACACTCAACGAACATTATATCCACTTTTCACAGACCACAAATAGACATTTTGTAACTATTAAATAAAAATAAATAGAGAACTTAAGTTTCTTCCTGCACTCCAGTAAATCTCATTGTCACTGCCAGAGAATATACAGTCCACCTGGGAGCCCACTTTGTGAATTAAAACCTGAGACAAGGCATTTCTGTCACCCTCTGCCCCAACTAAACCTGGAGACTACTGGTTTCAAGGAAATGTACTAGGAGGCCCATGAAATTTATCAGAGTCCCATGAAATTTATCAGGCAAGTCTAATTTCCACAGGTCTCTCCCCTTGTTCTCATCTGGTCTACAACCATTTCTGTCATGCACTGGACACATGAGATCATTACTTCTTATTTTCACCAACTTCTGAGCTGGGTGCCCCTCCAAAGCTGTTTCTCCTGGCAAGGCTTTTTGAAGAATTACGCTACAGGTCTCTGGAAATTGTTGAAACTGGCACAGGATCATTGTGCATCTTAGAAATACAAACCTAATGTGATATTTTTTCACAATCAAATTAGGAGTTAAAGCAAAGCCTACCTCCCAAGACTGACCTGTGACCGTCAGGGACTGGCAACCGTCGTTGTTAACGTTGATAAGTGTGAATGCTTGCGTCTTCACCAACACAGAGCTGGCATTCAAGTTTCAAGGGATTAAAAAGCCTGATAAGATTCTGCTGGAAAAAGAACGTAAGGCAAGGACCCAAGTTTATTCTGTCTCCCAAATGAATCAAATGGTAGAGACATCAATTCTCTGCTCAGTTGCTTTTCTAAATACAACCTAAAACTCGGCAACCACCCGGAACTTTATAGGTGCTGAGAATTATGTGTGCATACCGGTGCCACAAATGTCTGCATCATATGAATGCGGGAACATCCCTCCAACTCCACTTTCTCATTTCTCATCTTCAAACGGATGTCAAGATAACAAGGGTACCTCGAAGGGGAGAACTGACCCGGCTAAGGCTAGAAATCACCCCAACGCACTAGAAACAAAAAGCACTGCTCAGTTACACAGAATTTTCTCCAGTTCCCAATCATGACTTACATGGTCTTAACCATATTAAAGTATTTGTTATTACCGATTTAAGAAATAAAATGGCACCACATACAGTAAGCTTCTTTTGCCCAAATTTCCATCTATCGGAAAGTTTAAACAAGCAGAAGTGTTTGCAAATTGGATACTGCATGTTCACACAGACTCTGAAGCCCAATGACAACGGGCAAGTCTATAATGGTTATGAGTCAAGCTCTCCAAGAAGCGGACAGTGTCCCTCTAGACTTGCTCCAACATGGATGAGGTTGGGTGTCCAGGTTGCAGTAGACATGAGGAAAGTCTTCAGTATCTTGGAGAGAGAGAAGGTGATCACTCCGGCGGGGGTGGGGCGGGGAGAGTCCTCACCTCCTCCTGCCTCTGTATTCTCCCTGGGGGTTGGCGGTAAGTGTTCCAAAAAGGAAAGTGCTCGGGGCTGGCTATTTGGGGTCATATTCTGGGTTCCAGGCTCAAGAGAAGTGAGCAAAGAAAACTATCATGTTTTCTTTTCAGTATTCCGGCTCCATCCACCACGATAGGAAAAAATGACAGGAATCCAAAGCAGAGACACTCTCTTCAAGAATAAACACTACGAATTTTGCCGTGAGCATTGTTTGTGCTTATTTTACAGGGTCTCCTGAGACTGGGAAACTACAACACTCATAAGAGTTATTCAGAGGCACCCCACAGCCCAAAATGTCTTCTGAATTGCTGGGGGTTCTTTTACAGTAAAACATGAAACTAACTTAGCAATGTTAAGTTGAATATTGTTTATTTCAATCATGGGTAGTAAAACGATAGTTAAAGCATGGAACATAGTTTACCCAAACTGCTAGTTAATATACAACCACCATAATCCTTAACCTACAAAAGAGTTAAAAAAAAAAAAAGAGCCTACACAACATTTAAGGTGTGCCTTTTCCACATTACAATCCGCACACACGGGGTAGGAGAGGCCTCAAGATCAGCTCATCAAGCCTTTCACTCTACAAGTGAGGACACACACAGGTTAAACAACTTCACACAAGCAGGCAGGCAACCCTGCCTGTCACAGGACACAAGTGACCAAAACGCCAGGCGAAGGATTCTCTAAAAAACATATTTCTCATTTGATCACAAATAGTGAAATTACTACCCAAGGTAAAATTCAGGTTAACAGCCACATAGAAACACAGACGTAGGAATTTATTTCTACAACCAACTAATGCAAACACAACTGGATATTTTTAGTGCACTTTACGGTCACATTATCAACCCACTGGGAAAAACCACGCCTCTTAATGTGTGTCCTGTTTTTGAAACTAAAGACATGAGTCTAACCTACTGGTACATTTTACATAGTACTGCTCCAGAAACAGTCTCTGAAAGTGCATCCAAAAATGCCCCATCTCAACTGATTTGGCAGCAAGGATCAACTGGCCTAGGAAACGCGCAAATCCTATAGGCAGCTCCAACAAGACACCTGATATTTCTTCACTATGATTTCTTACACGCCTTAAGAAGCTCTTAAGTTTTGGCTTTTCCTTGCTTTTGATAATATCCACAGTGCAAAATCATTCTGAGGAAAACACATTGGCCCAAGTGTGCTACAGTATAAAATTCATGAGTCAAGGAAGGTGCTGGAAGAGTGGAGAGATTCACTGTTAGGCATTTCATCCTGAGTTAAAATGTGATTACCAAGACCAGGAGAGCAGAGCTATCTGCAGGTGGCCCAGGTTAGGGGCTGAGGAAGTAGGGAGCATGGAGGGAAAGCGCCGCGGACACCTGTGGGGTGACGGAATTCAGCTGCTTGCTATCCTGATGATGGTGGTGGCTACAGACATTTAAGCATGCTGAAATTCAGAATTTATCATAGAGTAAAATTTAGGAAATATATAGAGGATATATAGGTGTCTGTATATAGCACGTGTGTTTGTGTGTGTATGCCAGCCCTGAAATTTAACTTGGGGCAGGGGGATAAGAAAAGCAAGCAAGCATTTGATGGAGACCACCGAAACTAAAACAGATATATTATATTATTGTCATCATTGGATATTTCCACACCAATTCCCAACTTCAGAGTAGAGGACAACCTAAGGACACTGAGCTCCAAACATGATAATAATCCTCCTTCTGTTAATACAAGCCTGAGAAACAAATTTTCTTTCTCTCCCAAGAAGAAACCTAAGGCTAGAGAAGGTAGCTAACGCGCCCAGAGGCAGCGAGTGCGTGGCGAACTGGCTGCAAACCAGGTTTCCCTCAGACCACATCCCCGACCCCAGGACCACGGGAGCCCACAGGGCCCCCAACCAGGCTGGGCTTAGCGCTCCCCTGGGGGGTCACAGGACACGGGGCCACGGGCTGGCTGGGGAGGACCGGACTCCAGGTACCACTAGCGCCCAGCCCTGGAAGAGGGCCCCACTGCAGGTCTGCACCAGCTGCCCCCGCCGGTCCCGAGTCAACTACTCACAGGGGAGGACAGGGCCTGAAACAGCAGCCAGAGTCCTGCCAGCAGCAAACACCTCCCACACTGACTTGTCCCCGCCCTCCCAAGCAGGGCGGCGGAGGTTACCCCAAGTCCAGGTTAACCGACATTTCGCTGGGCACAGAGAGGGTCCGAAAACAGTAGACAGGAACCGGTGTTCCCGATAAATACCCAAGTCCCAAGAAGCCAACCAAAAGTGAGACCTGGTCAATCTGCAATGACATCAGCAAAACCAACCGGAAGGAGCCATGCAGGCGCGCTGGCATCGGGGGCTCTAAAATACTCGAGTTGAGACAGAGCTCAGGCGACTCGCAGCCCCCATCCCCAACATCTCCTGGCCTTGCACCGCTCCCCTGCCCGTGGACCTTGCTCGAAACAGGACTGCACAGTTGACAGCAGAACTCAGGGCTGGTGTCTCCACCCTGGCATCACGGGCATTAAGCGCCAGGTCGTTCTCTGGGTGTGGGTCTGTCCCGTGCACTGTGGGATGTTACGCAGCATCCACGGACACCCCCCCCCCACACACACGCGCCGGGATGCCAGGAACATCACCGTCCCCGTCCCCTAACTTGTGACAACCACACGTCTCCAGACATTGCCAAATGCTGCTTGACGGTAGGGGACAAAACTGCCCTGAGAACCATGGGCTGACTACAAGCTTCTAGAGTTCAACACTGACAATACGGTTTCAATAAACAACCATCTCCTCTACCTTCGGCTCTAAGACCTCCCTTTCTCTTGGACCTGCGAGTCACGCGCCAGCTCCACCTCTTCCTTCCCAACTACCAAGAACAAACCAAAGCCATGGAAATGGTACCCAACTTCCTCTATCAGAAGAAAATACCCTCTCCTCTGTTTTCAAGTTTAAATTTGCTCCAATTTAACTTTTCAATGGCTTCCAGTTCCCATCTGCAATCTTCAACCAAGCAGCGGATTCTCAATAAATATTTGACGACGGCGATAATGCACCAAAGGGCTTTGCAGGAGGCGGCCACCTCCATGGTCAAGTTCCCGGGGAGCACATTCCTTAATGACTGCGTTTTTCCCCCGAGGTTTTAAACTCATTTTCTCAGAGCTGGCTCTCTTTCCCTCTATAAACATGTTGACTGTTTGTCCCTTCCCACATCCAGCATTTATTCTGGGTGCTGGGTCTCACTCTGCTAATGTGGCCAGGGCCATCCAGTTGGTCGAGCCCCATGGAAAGGATGAACGGGAGGGAAGGGCCAAGGAGGGCAAGACCCGAGGGAAAAACTCACATCCAGTCTCCACTCAAGAGGCCAGTTACTTCCTTCACGCTAAAAATAGTTATGGAAAAAAAAAAAAGTTTATCTTTCCAACTTAAAAAAAAAATGTTTACAAGATGACTTTAGTCTTGCTTCCTGATTGAAACTATTTTTTAAATGTCTCGGGTGGTGAAAGATTAACAACTTATTGGAAGTCACGTACTCTTCTTTTTTAAGGGAGAAAAAGGAGGCAAAGGCAAGGTATCGGGGACACGACACCTGGGACAGTCTCGCCTCACATGGCAGAGCGATCGTGCTTGTCCTGTGGCCCGGGTCAGGCCTGGCAATAACCACGTGTGCAGAGCCCAAGACCCAGACACCTGGCGGAAAGCTCAAAGAGGGGGCAGCCTCAGGGATGGGGTGTGGGGTCCTCCCTCCCAATAGGTAACTGATGAAGGGTCTGAACTCCTGACACTCAGGACCTACATGAGATGGCTCTTATGGGCCTGGCTTCCCTCTGCAGGAACCCATTTCCCGCCTCTGGAAGAGAATCATGGATATCCCAGGTGTCTCAAAGGCTTGACAGGTCACAGCAGTCCTGAGACAAAGCAAGAGTGAGGACAAATGGCAGAGGAGGATCTGGGAAGTCACCTCTCTCACAGATGCAAAACGGGGTTTTCCCCCCCAGCCACAAATAAAATTTCTAATACGTTGCTATAAAAAAACACAAAAGACTATGCAAAGAACACACCAACTAAGTAATAAAAATAACATCCTGACTCAGGGACCGGTATACAGGAAACGGCCAGCACTCAGCCACTTTTTAAAAATACTTTGACTATTGTCAAGCCTCACTTTGTTGGAAGGATTCCTGATCAGCCTTTTAATAACAGAAGAATTTGCCCTCAAGAAATTAAACCTTAGGGCTTCTCTGGTGGCGCAGTGGTTGCGAGTCCACCTGCCGATGCAGGGGACACGGGTTCGTGCCCCGGTCCGGGAGGATCCCACGTGCCGCGAAGCGGCTGGGCCCGTGAGCCATGGCCGCTGAGCCTGCGCGTCCGGAGCCTGTGCTCCGCGACGGGAGGGGCCACAGCAGTGAGAGGCCCGCGTACCGCAAAAAAAAAAAAAAAAGAAAAAAAAAGAAATTAAAACTTAAGACATAAACTTGGGGGGAGGAGTAGGTAGCCCATGGCGAGCAAGGCTTTAAACGTAACAGATAAGGCCTCTAAATCACCTAAAGCCTCTAAATCACCTACGTGGGGCTTCACTGACGGTGACACCTTGGGCTCCCCACCATCCCAAGAGATGTTCGCCACGACACACTCAAAGGCGGGCAACATGGGGACTCGCGATGCTATTTTTCAGATGGGGAAACTGAGGCACAGAGACACTAAATGCCCCAAGGTTAAATACTCAGTGAGAGCCTCCAGCTTGGAGTTCTGGTTTTCTAATTAAAAAGTGATCCAAACCACCTCAATCTAAAAAACCACAGCTGTCAATCTCACTGAAATCACTTTCCTAGGTCACCTGCTAGCTGAAATGGGCCTGCCTTTCTTTCTTTTTTTAAAAGTCTACCAGTAAAGTATTTCAAACTCAAACCACAGCTGTCAATTTCACTGAAATCACTTTCCTAGGTCACCTGCTAGCTGAAATGGGCCTGCCTTTCTTTTATTTTAAAAAGTCTACCAGTAAAGTATTTCAAACTCAAACCACAGCTGTCAATCTCACTGAAATCACTTTCCTAGGTCACCTGCTAGCTGAAATGGGCCTGCCTTTCTTTTATTTTAAAAAGTCTACCAGTAAATTATTTCAAACTCTTAACAGCCTCTCCCCTCCTCCCACAAAAAGGAGACTCTCTTTACTGCCTTCTTTATTAATCCTTAGTTGCAGTAACTATAGAGAATCTCCCTCCAACAGAACGTTCTGTAAGTTCTGCACTGTCCCAATATGGCGGCCACTAGCTACACACATCTACTGAGTATGTGAATTATGGGTAGAGCACTGAAAGAACAGAATTGTTTATTTTAGTAACAACAGAATTGTTACTGAATTTTAGTTAATTTGAACATAAATATGCACAGGTTGGCTAGTGGCTGCCACACCGGAAATTAAGCTATAAACGAAAACAATCTTTCCACTGTGGTGGACATTTCATGATTTCTGTTGAGATTCATCTAGGTGTATAAACAGATTTCAATGCAGGTTCTTCTGTGTGTGTGTGTGTGTGTGTGTGAGAGAGAGAGAGAAATTTTGTGTGTGTGTGTAATTTAACGAGCTTGTCTCCAAGTGGGAAGCTTCACACAATGTATACACAGGAAGGCAAAATAACACCAAGCTTACGAGGTGGGCTTTCGGAATCAAACAATCCTCCCTCCACCATATATTAGCAAGTCAGTGTCCTCTGAAGCAGAATGGAAATAATTGCTGCACACAGGGCATTAAGTGCCTGTAAAATCCTCACTGCATGGCATTGGACTAACATTAGGAAAATTATTCTACCTGCACAATACCAACAACTAAAACTTACAGGCAGCTTTGTAGTTTTCAAAAAACTTACACATACATTCCCTCTTTCTGTCCTTGCACTACCCAATGAGTACCACGATTTCAGTTCCCGTTTTTATCTTTACACAGATAGAAAACGACACTCAGAAGTTACAGGACTTGAAGGTCAACGGTAGAGCACAACAACAGGGTGGGCCCTTTCACTAGTTCAGGCCAAACGGGGACAAAGGCTGCTTTTCTAGCAAAGCGTTAAGCGTCCTGATGCAGTCGGACTCGGGGGCTCTATCCCCCTTTCTGACCGCTAGCGCTGAAACCCTCCTAACAGCCCACCCAGGTAGACTCACGACGCCATCACACAGATGAGAAAACTGAGACTCCCATGGTTAAAGCTGAGATTCGAGACCAACTAGGACACCACAGACTTCATTTAAACACCCAAACTTTCAGGAGAGGTGAGCTTTGGGAGATTTAAGGGTCAAGGTGAGAAATTTAAATGGGGGGTGTTGACAATTCCTGGAGTGACTTAAGCCCCCGCAAAGAAGAACAAGAAGAGCCAACCTCAGAAGATCCAGTGACACACACCCTGCTATGCACAACACCAAACCAACAGCTCAAGTCGCCACCTTCGTCCCACAGGTGTGTGTTCCCTTCAGGTCTGGAATATCCTTCAGGGGCTGTCTTAATAAGTGGGTCAAGTCACGCACTTCAACTTTCATCCCTGGATTCATTATCCAGCTGGAGGGTTTTCCACGAAAATCTGCCCTACGTTTGAGATATTAACCTCTCTTAACGTAAAAGCGTCATCTTCACGTCTCAACTGTTCCATACTCAACATTCGCCCGCCCCCCATCGCGTCGCGTCTTTCCTAGGAATGACTAGTTGTAAACTTTTCATAAAATCGTCCCGGGCCATTTCCTACCCCGAGGCCACCGTTCAGGACTGAAGAGGGGCGCTCCCCTCCCCCTCCCAGGATGGAGTCCCGCCCCTCTCCTTTCAGGTTAACCCAGGGACTTGCGCGCCTGGAAAGAAAAACATCCAGCAGTCAGGTCAAACCACATGTGACAAAGCAAAGCAGAAGCTGTGGCACAGGGAATAGGGCATGGAGTTTGTTTCTTTTGGGGTTCTGCTCTACAACATCAGCGACAGAAAAAAAAGAAAAAAAAAAAAAAAACAAACCCCACCTCCGACTCTAACTTTGTGGAATTTCCAAAGCGAGGGGCTCGGAGAATTTGAGGCCATGCTAAGAACGAGCCCCCGCGCGGGCCTCACCGCGCACGGACAGCGCACGTGAAGGGCAGGCCCTAACCCAGCGCCCGCGGGCCTCTGACAACCCCCAACTGTCACAGACCCGGCGACCTCCGGCGACCCCCACCCCGCTCCGAACACCGGCCCCCGTGGGCAAGGTCCCCCTGGGGAGCAGCGCCCGGGACGCGAATCTGGGGGCACCCCTCCCCCAGCCCGGGAGCAACAGGTCTGCAGCCTCCCCAGGCCGCGCTCCCCAGACCCAACCAGACCAGGGACGCCCCCCGTCCGCCGAAGTCGCCCCCAGGCCGCGCTCCTCGCTCGGGCTGGGGAGCACCCGACTTCCTTGACAGTTTCTGCACCTCGGAAACTGAGCCGCCCAGGGCCCGCGCCGCCGCGCTTCCAGCCGGCCCGGGGCTGGCCGGCCCGCGCCCGGGGATGAATGGGGCTCCCCTCCCCCCACGGGGGATCCCGCGGCGGCGCAGGTCCGTCCAGCCAGCCCCGGGTTGGGCAGACAAAGGGGCACCGGGGGACAAATCCAGCGGTTCCCCAAACTTGCCGGCCACCTCCCCCTCCCCGAAACAAAGGAGCCCCCCAGCCTCCACCCGCCCCCAACGCGCCGCCACTTTGGGGAGCAACCAGAACGGGGTATTGTGCAGCCTGCAGGGAGCGCGCCGCACCCCAGCCCAAACCCGGGAGACATTTGGGAACCTGCCCCTCCAGAGCCCCGGAGGCGGGCGGAGCGTGCGGGCTCCCCGGGCCGCCGGCCTGACCCAGGACGGAGGGAATCGCCGGCCCCCACGCGGGACAAGCTCGCGCCCCCCCCCCGCCCCACCCCGCGCCCGGCCGGCCGGCCGGCCGAGCCCCGCGCACTCACCTCGCCGCGAGCAGCGCAACTTGCGGCGGCACCGCCGCCCCGAAACCTCCCTCCGGCCGGCCGTCGCCGAGCCCGGGCCGTGCCGCGGCCGAGGAGGGCCCGGCGCCCGGAGCAGCCGCGCGCCGCCCCCGGGCCGCCCCCGCCCCGCCGCAGCCGAGTCCCCGAGAGGCGCGGGCGCTGGAAAGTTTCGGATGCCAAATGGCGGCACCTCGCTTCCGAGCGCAGAGAGTGCGGAAGAGTGGGGGGGTCTGGGGCGGGAGCGGTGGCGGCGGCAGAGGGCGGGACGGACCGGCATGGGCAGTGACCTCCGGGGGAAGCGGCCGCCAGGGCGCCGACCCCGGCCGGGAGCTGTTTGTTATTTTTGATACTCATTCCCTTTTTGTTCTTCCTCACTTTTGGTAAAGTTCATTTACAAAATGTCAACTAAGCTAAGGGGCACCAAAGAAGGCAGTTTTGTTTCTGTGTCCAGCCAAACCCATGAGGGCTGGGCGCAGGGGTGAAAGGCCCGGGTCCCCCCCCCGACCCCCCCACGCCCGGGGGGGAGGGGCGCGTCCCAAGCTGGTCCCTCCCCCACGGAGGGTGAGGACACCAGGCCTGCCCTCCCCCACAGCCACGAGGGGAGAGTCCGCCCCCAACACAGCCCCTCCCGCAGGGCTCCAGGGAAGACTCGCGTCCCGGCCCGCCCCGCCCCCACGGCGGGGGAACCGGCGACCCTCCCCCGTCCCTCACCCCTGACTCTGCTCTCCCAGCCGCGCCCGGAGTGACTGAAGGGAACCCGGGTCTCCCTAGTGTATCCGAACCCCGTCCCTTCCTCGTGGCCTCCATGCGGGCGGAAGGAGACGCAGGCCTGTGCCCACCCCGTCCCAGGCCCGGACCCAGCCAGGAAGGGACAGAAACCCGGTCACCAGCACCGCGGTTTCCAGGGGAGGGGGGAACCGGGCCACCGCTCTGTTACCCTCCCCCACCTCCAAGAAGCAGCCGCCCAGCTGCCCTAGCAGAACCCCTGCAACCTGCCTGAGGACGCCGCTCCCTC
The DNA here is from genome assembly GCF_002837175.3 of Physeter macrocephalus. Classification (NCBI taxonomy): domain Eukaryota; kingdom Metazoa; phylum Chordata; class Mammalia; order Artiodactyla; family Physeteridae; genus Physeter; species Physeter macrocephalus. Next base: position 152,853,721 of record NC_041220.1, on the reverse strand, counting down.
AAAATCGGCGGCCGGGAGGACACCCCAATGATCTCCTCCCCTCCCCGGAAAAGTGGGGGCCCAGGGGGAGCCTCGACCTTTGCAAAATGCCTCCAGCGAAGAGCCGGCAGTGCGTGGGGAGAAAGAAACTCGGGCCCAGCGGGGTGGAGGCTCCCGGCGGGGGCAGGGGGAAAAAGCCGGGCCCTCGGGCCTTCTCACCCCCGCCCCCGTCCGGAGGCGTCGGGCCTCGGGCCCCGGCCAAGTGCTAAGGTTGCCGCAGCTCGCTCGGCCCAGCCCTGGTGAACCCGAGGGCCCAGCCCTGGTGAACCCGAGGCCCCAGCGCTCCTGCCTCGCCTCCTGCTTGGTGACAACTGCCCCCCACTCGAGGCCTGAGTTCACTTAAACAAACATCTGCACCCACCCGCCGGCACCTTGGGTGTGTGCTTTGCCGAACATTTTAGAATTAGGTTTGCCCCTCCCTTTGGCGTATAAGGAGCTTCGCCCGAAGAGCCCAGTACACACTCAGCGTTTTACACTGGAACCTCACTTGCTCCTTGCTGGGACACGGGGCCATTTGCTGTACTGGTTGTGCGGAGAGGAGGCCCGAGGTGAGTGTTTAAGGGGCTGGTCCTCCCTCAAAAAGGCAGACTAAAAATTATGCTGCCAAATATTGCTGTGAAACGTCAGTGATGTAAAACGACGGTTGCTGCACATTATTATTAGAGCACATCAATAAAAGATACACTTACACAGTCTCCATAATTGTGAATCAGCAGAATAGATTTTGCCTTATTTTGTATCAGTTGCCATTCCAGGCCCCCCAAAAGGACGTGGTGGGGCCTTCCCTTGAGCCCGCCCGTCGTTGCTCCCGGGCTCCCTGGGCTTGTGAGGACTGATGGCTGAGGTATTAACAGGCAATCGAAAAACCAGAGGGGCAACAGAAAACCCGAGCGAGCTCCTGATGCAACCCTGCCCGGGTTACACGTGCTTCCCTTCCCCCACCGCCTGCTGGTGGGAGCGCTGCGTTTTTTCCGCCTGTAGGGTCACATTGTGGTTGATTGATTCTCCTTTCGCCTTGCTCAGTCATTCAGATTTGGAAAGTAAATAACAAGTTGACATCATTACAGCTCTCGGCTTTACTGGGACACGGCCCCCGGCTACCGCACACTCTCGAGTAGCCGCGCAGCCAAACTGGCCCTCTGGCTTGCCAGCCGGGCTTGTCCTTAGCCGCTTGGAAATTCCGAACTGAACAGGATGAAAAGGTTCCTTGGTATGTTTTGATTACTTGGCAGACGCCAATCATTTAAAGTATGAGAAAGTGATGGAAATCCTCGCTTCCAAACTAGGACCCGGTGTGACCACTTTTCTTACGGCTGGTCTTCCGTAGCTAACAATGCAAGGGAGCTTGGAATCCATCTTGCCTGTTTGATCGTGTCCCAATAATCCCAAAGGTCTTCTTGCAAGTAAGGAGTCGAGCACTTTCATCAGAGACTCCTAGGAGCCCCCAGCGACTCTGTAAGACCTCAGACAGGAAAGGCGACCCCTGACATTTATCCTAATAACACCGAGAAATTCCACCTTCTGAATGATAGATGGGTGGTAGGAACGTGTTAAATTAGATTATCTTATTTAATCTGTTTTGCAGATTTTTCGAATGGTGTAAGAAAAAAGGAGAAAAAGCACATTAAAGTAGAGCAGGAAAGGAGCTAGTGCGTTCTGACAAAAGTATAAAGGTTAATTTGCAGGCCGTGAGCAGCAGTGATCTGCACAGGTATCCACTGCACAACATCTATATTCCAAACAAGTATTTTTGGTTGCTGATGCAGGGAGCTGGAATACAAGAATCCGCTCGCAACAAATGCTGTCAGTATTTCCCCCTCGACAGTAGCCAAATGTTTAATAAAAAGGCAGCAGGAACCCACACAAATAGAGTCAACTAATTTTTGACAAAAGAGCAAAGGTATTTCAATGGAGAAAGAATATCCTTTTTAACAAATGATGCTGGAACAACAGACATCCATAGACAAAACAAACCAAAAAATTAATCTAGCCCAGACCTCAAGACTTTTCACGGAAACTAACTTAAAATTGATCGTGGGCCTAAATGTAAAAAGAAAAAACATAAAACTCCTAGAAGATAAGGTAGGAGAAAATCTAGACGACCTTGGCTTTAGCAGTGAGTTTTTAGGTACAACACCAAAAACATGATCCATGAAAAAGAAAACTGATGAATTGGACTTATTGAAATTAAAAACTTCTGCTCTGCAAAAGACACTGTTAATGAAAAGACAAACCACAGACTGGGAGATAATATTTGCAAAACCCATATCTGATAAAGGATTATATGCAAACTATGCAAAGAACTCTCAAAACTCAACAATAAGAAAACAATACAGAAGAAAAATGGGCAAAAGATCTGGAAAAAATAACTCACCAAAGAGATATACAGATGGCAAACAAGCATATGAAAAGATGCAGAATATTACGTATCCCAATGAAATTGCACATTAAGACAAAATACCGGGAATTCCCTGGCAATTCAGGGGTTAGGACCTGGCGCTTTCATTGCCGGGGCTGTGTTCTGTCCCTGGTCTTGGGACTCAGATCCCACAAGCCAAGCAGCTCGGCAAAAAAATCAAACGCTAACAGGATGCCAAGCAACAGGAACTCTTACGCATTGCTGGTGGGAGTGCAAAACGTTAAGACCACTTTGGAAGACAGTTTGGCCGTCTCTTACAAAGCAAAACATACGATCCGGCAACCATGCTCCTAGGTGTTTACCCAACTGAGTTGAAAACTTAGGTCTACACAGAAACCCGCACAGGAATGTTCAGCAGTTTTACTCACCAAACACCGAAGGCAACCAAGATGGTCCTCCGTAGGTGAATGGATAAGCAAACTGTGGCACATCCATACAATAGAATATCTCTGCAATAAAAAGAAATGAGCTATCAAGTCATGGGAAGACAAGGAGGAACTTTAAATGCCTATCACTAAGTGAAAGAAGCCAATCTGAAAAGTCTACATACTGTATGAGTCCAACTCTACGACATTCTAGAAAAGGCAAAACTGAAAAGATCAGTGGTTGCCAGGGGTTCTGGGGATGGGAAAGAAGGGACGAATACGGGGAACACAAGGGATTTTCAGGGCCGTCGGTGGATTCCGCATGATACTGTAGTGGCAGGTACATGACATTTTGCATTTGTCCAAACAGGTAGACCTGTACAGAACCAGAAGTGAACTCTAATGTCAGGTGTGGATTTTATCAATATTGATTCATTCATTGTAACAAATGTACTACTCTTACACAAAAGATGTTAACACTGGAAATCGTGTGTGGGAGGAGGAAAATTGGGAACTCTCTGTACTATATGCTAAACCGTTCTGTACATCTAAAACTGCTCTTAAAAAAACGTCTATTATTTTTTTAAAAAAAGACAGTAAGAAGAGGTGTTAAACTTCTCTTGAGAATTACTGCCCAGTTTTCATTGAATCCAATATGTAATTTCATCGAGGCCCATCTGATGTTCTACGGCCCCTAACACATAGGCCGATATTTGTTTGCATGGCTGGCCTACTCAGAAAGGCCTGAGAGTCCAGGATTTGTGTGCTCCATGCCACAGTGACCTCTCGGTGATGTTTGCAGAGCACGTCTCAGCTTTGAGGAAGCATCCACCACAAGCTTCTCTTATGGAACGAAGAAGGGGGGGTGCTCTCACCACCTTCACTTACAAACCTCTGGCCGAGGTTTGCTTTGGGGCTTGCTTCTAATTTTGCTCAGAGAGACTGGAACCGGAACTACAAAGGGAGCTGGTTGTATCAGGTGGTAGCACGTGGTGAACGTACTTGGAGAAGTAAACAGGAGTGAGGACAGAGATTTCCATCACCTGCCATGGATGTGAGATGAGGTGGGTGTGGCCCCTTCTGTTCCCCTTGACCTGGGTAGGCGTCCAATCTTTTTTTCAAGATAGAATGAATTGTGTCTCCCGCCTCAAATTCATAGGCTGAAGTCCTAACCCCCAGCACCTTAGAATGCGACTGTTTTTGGAAAGACAGCCTTTAAAGTAGTAAATAAATCAAATGCAGTCATTAGGGTGACCCTTCCTTATCCAATCTGACTGCTCTCCTTATAAGAAGAGGAGACTGGGACACAGACATGCACAGAGGGAAGACGGGGTGAAGACACAGCAAGGAGGGAGGACTCGGGAGAGACCCACCCTGCCGACAGACACCTTGACTTGAACTTCCAGCCTCCAAGACTGTGAGAAAATAAATTTCGTTCGTTTGTTATTCTTTTTGGCTACGCCGAGTGCAGGATCTTAGCTCCCCGACCAGGGATCGAACCCATGCCACCTGCATTGGGAGTGCAGAGTCTTAACCGCTGGACCGCCAGGGAAGTCCTAATAAATTTCTGTTATTTAAACCAGCCAGTCTTCGATGCTTTGTTATGGCAGCACGAGCAGACAAATGCATGTGAGTTGTTGCTGTTTTTTTTCTATTTGGAATGTCACATTCAGTTCACATCCTTTGAATACTGAAAACACCTCGCATTGGGCATGGGGGTGTTCGTGCACCCCCAGTGTCGATTTTGATCCTCCCAGGAATCCTGGAGGGCAGGGATTTTTATCTCCAAGGCTCAGAGTAAAAGACTTGGCCCAAAAGGTTAAAGGATCGAGAGGAGGGGGTTTGTAACCACTTCTATGCCCCCGACCTTCTTTTGGCAAGTTACTGACTGTATTGATTACACTGCATAAATACACAAAATAATATACATAAGATTACAAGGAAACTCGATTCTGTAAAAATATAGTTAAATTTAAAAAAGAAATTCCAATGTCATAATACATGTGCTTCTTTCTCAGTACTTCCAATCATAAGCTCTAGAGGTGGTACTCATAACTTCCGTCATTTCAAAGTAGTGGTGGGTACAAATAAAATCTGCTTCCACTCTAACCTGCTCTGAAAATACATCAGACTTCTATTGGCGACAAATTGGTAAGAAATCAAAGATACAGTTAATGCTGCTGTCATCTCCTCTGTAGTCACAGTTGTCAGAAATGCTCAATTGGGGTTAACTGCAGGGGTTTTCCCCATCCAAGTTCGTGGACCCCCTGCAATCTCTCCCTGGGACCTTCCTGCCAAGGGAGGAAGTACAAGCTGCATCCCATGATTCTCTATGGCCCTTCTGCCTACCTAGACTCATCCATGCCACCACCATGGACCCCCTCCCATGGCTCATGGGCCGGGACCCTAGAGTGAGGTGACTTTAAGGGGATGCCAAAAACTTACTCATCAAGATAAGTAATATTATAATGCCATATTTTAAAACTCTGAATTAATGCCAAAAAATGCCTCCCTGATGAGCAAAATATCAAAAGGTGTTATAAAGACAGGTTCTGGGAAGGAGTAATTAACAAGACAGGCAAAATTCCCTGCCCTGATGGAGATTCTGTGCTAGGACAGGAGTTGGCAGAGGACAGCTCTGATACCTGTTTTTGCACAGCCTGCAAGCTAAGAATACGTTTTTTTTTTAAAGACTGGGGAAAAAGATCAAAAGAATAATGATACTTTGTGAGATGGAAATTATGTAAAATTTGAATTTCAGTGTCCATATAAATAAAGTTTTATTGCAACACAAACATGCCTACTCCTCTCCAGCTTACAGCGCTGTAATGGCAGAGTCAAGTGGCCCACGAAGTGGGAATAACGTTGACTATCTGGCCTAGAAACCCTTGTTTCTAGGAGACTGAAGGACTCAAGGTTGCTAACCTCTTCCTGGGAAAATTGTTTTCTTTATTACAGTGTGTTTTCAAAAACTTTTCAGAAAAAGTTAAATTAAGGAACACCCTTTTTTACATATTTAAGAAAAAGGAGGAGGAAAATGATGGTGGAAAAGAAGCAGAGGGTGTTCTTAGGAACCAAGCCCATCCTGTTTGTGGGTGGGGACGGATCTTAGAAGAGCAACATGCCAGGGCACAGCCACCCACTCAGAGAGGGTAGGGGCCATCCAAAGGACTCAGCAAAGTTAAATGTATCTTGATAGGAGCAGATGCTGGTGAGCAAAGGTAGAACCGAGCTGACAGGAGCTGTGTGTCTTTCCTATGTAACAAAGTTTTCTTATAGTTTTCTAAACGTTTTCAAAGACAACCTCACCCATTGTCATAGCAACCTATGATGTGACTGGGGAGATCGAATTGCCATCATACTCATTGCACAGGGGAGGAAAGCTGAATCTCACAGAGGTTAGTGGCTGTATCAGTTTCCTCTTGCTGCTGTAACAAATTACCACACACTTAGTCGCTTAAGAAAAACTTATTATCTGACCATTCTGGAGGCCAGAAGTCCCACGTGGGTCCCACTGGGCTAATTAGTATTGAGTTGTTGGCAGGACTGACTCTTTCGAGAGGCTCCAGGGGAGAATCTGCTTCCTTGCCTTTCGCAGTGTCTAGAGCCCAAATTCCTCGGCACGTGACCTCCTTCCGGTCCCGTCCTTCTCACAACAGCACCATCCCCAGCTGCTCTTCCCCTGCCCCGCCCCCTTGCAATTTCAAAGATCCTGGTGATCAGATTAGGCTAAACTGTCTAATCCAGTCTAAACTCTCCATTGCAAGATTCTAAATTTAGCCACATCTGCAAAGTCCCTTTTGCCACAGAAGGTGGCATTTTCACAGGTTTCAGGGCGTTCAAGTGTAGACATCCTGAGAGGACCATATTCTGCTTTCCAGAGTGACCCAACTCCTCTGATCCCAAAACCGATGGCCTTCCTAACACAAACCACGTTGCCTCTCAATCCGTGAATAATTTCACAGCCCACCCACCCAGCAATAACCAGAACAGCAACAGAAAAGGCTGCTGCACATGATGGGAAAGAGTTCCGATTTCCCCCAAATAATACGTGGCTGTTACAGTTACAAAATAACAGGAGATTACAATTTTCAAAAGGCCGTTCCTCCTCCCTCTCTCCTTTGGTAACCATATTTCATTGTAAGACATTATGTGGGTTTTTTTTTCCCCTCCCTTTGTTTCCACTTCTGCATTTAGTGTTTAAACCTTGCTGTGGAGAACAAGCCTGGGAGAGAGGAGGATTTTATAAATAGTTGCCGCACAAAAATCATCTCCCACATAGTCAAGCTCAACACCACATTGACAAAGAAAATCCAGCAGGTTCAAGAAAAGCACAGGTGAAACTACATGGAGGTGGAACATTTGCATTTTTCTCCGGTGCCTTTGTCAGAAGGCCTTTTTGGTGTTGTTTTTAAGAAATGAACAGCCACCCGATAAGATCATAAACATATATGTCATGTGCACAGACAACCCAGCCATCACCTCCTACTTAGCCACCTAAGAGAAGGGAAAATGTAGGTTCACACAAAAACCTCTACACGAAGGGGGCTTCCCTGGTGGCGCAGTGGTTGAGAGTCCGCCTGCGGGTGCGGGGGACGCGGCGTACCTGTGTAAGAAACTCTTGTTGTTTGCTGTTATTTTCACTAGATCGAGGACATTTACTAAGATCAGATACATGTCATCTGTGATTCTTAAAATGTAAGGGAGAGAGGGAGGGAAAGAACATCTTAATATATTTTTGAGATAGTAATGGGAATCGGTCACATTTCTAGAAGTAACTGTTTTGGATCAAACCCTCCCCAGTCACAGAAGCCCACAGTGGTACACTGCCGTCTAGTCGCTCGGGTGTGAGGCTGACTGGTGCAGTCAGTGCGTTTCCAAGGCATGGTCTGAGCCGTGGCTAAGAGCACAGAAGTGCTCTCCCAGCTTTCTGTATTTTTACGGAAAGAGGACAAAGACGTGATGGCCACTAAATAAATGATTCTAAACGAATGATCACAACTACTAAATACATGATTTCTAGCTTAAATACGATTCTTGTTTTAAGATATATTAATGTCTGTTGAAACATTATAGGCAAAGAAACGTAAATAAAAACTTGAGCGTGTCCCAAACCCCATAAGCCCGGTCGAATCATGAGAAAAACAGGAGACAAACCCAAATTGAAGGACATTCTATAAAATACGTGACCAGCGTTCCTCAAAATTGTCAAGGTCGTCAAAAACAAGGAAGGATGGAGACCCTGTCACATCCCAGAGGCACCTAAGGAGACAACTAAACTCTGTCCTGGGACAGAAAAGAACATTAGCAGAAAGACTGGGGAAATCCAAATAGAGTCTGGACTCTAATGCATAGTATTGGACCAAGGTTGACTTGTTAGTTGTGAAAAAAGCATGAACATGGGGAAACTGGGTGAGGGGGTAGACGGAGCTCTCAGCCTTAACTCTGTGTCACTCTACAACTACTCTAAAATTGTTAAAGTTTGCTTCAACAAATCATAAGGCAGTTGACTTGACAGATGACTATTTTTAAATATAAAACACTTCTAATTGTACACACAGACACAATCCCATTTTGAAGAAACGGAAAATGAAAGGACTTGAGGATAGTACTGGCCTCTGGGGAAGAGACAAGAAAAACATTTTATATAAAAATTTCAAGCCATACAGACAGAGGATATATACATGCGTGTAGTTCATGTATTTTTAAAGACATGTGAAAATTAATACGAGGCAGGAGACTCTACTTCTCCCACTTTCCCTGCACCTACTTGGTTCCTGCCCTGCCTCCACCCCAGCCTGTGCTGTTCCCTAAATTTTCCTCCTGCCCCTGTACCCACTGTCTCTTTGGCCTACCATTCCTCTTCCCATTACCCCAGGCCCCCTCAGTGCACTAAGGGCTCTGTCAGGATGTGGGACACCCCCCCCCCGCCAATCAGTCTGTCTTTCATGAGCCAACATGTTGATGTTTATTTGTTTTCGTTGGCTTTTCTACCAACGAGGATAAGAGCTCCGTGGAGGAGCAGAAGGTTAGGAAAGAGGGAGGAGAAGGGAAGGCAGGTGTCCCGGTCTTTTGCTGTCTCAACTTCACACATCGCACTTTTGGCAGTTATTCAATCAGACACTGTGTCTATTTGCTAGGGCTGCTGTAACAAAGTACCTATACCGGGTGGCTTAAAACAATACAAATTTACTTTTTCACAGTCCTGGAGGCCAGAAGTCCAAAATCAAGGTATTGAGAGGAACATGTTCCCATGGAAGGCTCTAGGGCAAAACACTTCCTTGTCTGTTCCAGTTATTGGTGGAATCTGACAATCCTTAGTGTTCGTTAGCTTGGAGCTGCATCATTCCAATCTCTGCCTCCCGTCTTCACATGTCTCTCTGTGTGTGTGTGTGTGTGTGTGTGTGTGTGTGTGTGTGTGTGTGTGTGTCTAAACTTCCCTGGATTTAGGACCTACCCCAAGAACCTGTATTTAGGGCCTGCCTTAATCCATTGTGACCTCATCTTAACTTGATTCTAACTGCAAAGACCCTATGTCCAGATAAGATCACTCTCACAGGTACCAGGGGTTGGGATTTCAGCATATCTTTTTTGGATGGGACACAATTTAACCCACTGCTAACACTATCATAGGCATTGCTGTGGAGGTATTTTGTAAATGAGATTAAGGCCCATCATCAGTTAACTCTGAACAAGGGAGATTATGCCGGGTCATCTGGGTGGGTCTCATGCGGTCAGGTAAAAGACCTGCTGCGCTGGGCTGAGGTTTCTATGAAAAAGAAGTTTCTTTTGGGGACGGCAGTTTCCGTCAGTTCCCAAGAACATTCCAGCCTGCCCTTCCTAACTGCAGGCCCTACAGATGTCAGCCTTGCCTACCCATCCCACACAAAGGCATAAGCCAATCTTGGCAGCAGATCTCCTAGCATGTGTCTTCTACCGGTTCTGTTTCTCTGGCTGAACCGCAACTGCTACATCCAGATTGAAGAACTGCGTTGAATTTATCAGACATATACACATAGAATCACAAAGCAGAATATCTTTTTTATTTGCTACAGTAAATTGCATGAAAATGTTTACGCTATGCCTTGAATATAATCCAAAATATTGTGGATGAAAACACTAAGTCATTTATAAAGAGAACTAGAAATGATCCTCAAAGCTAAAAAGCGAAAGCGCTGGGGAAATGACTTTTCAAATGCTGTAACAGATTTCTGAGCCACTAGGTTCAGATCTCACATAACCTTATATCTTAAAGATCAAATTATCATCTGGGCTCTGCCTCAACAATATTTCAGGGTTTTCCTACAGCCGCCCCAGGATATGAATGACCACCGGGACTGGCTGGCAATAGTGACCAGGAACTAGAGGTTTTCCAAAGAAGAAAGCTGATGAGAACCCGAAAGACGGGCAAAAAATGAGGAGGGTGAGTTAGGGGTTTCAACCAGTCTGAAATCGAGGGAAGGCCAGACCAAGAAATCACATGCTGTGTGATTCCATTGATATGGTGTATCAATCTGCGAGGGCTGCCGTGATAAAGCACCACAGACTGGGTTACTCCAACTGCAGACATCTACTGTCCCCCGGTCCTGGAGGCTGCAGTCTGAGATCCAGGTGTGGGCAGGGCTGGTCCCTCCCGAGGCCTCTCTCCTGGGCGTGCAGACGGCCGTCTCCTCCCTGTGTCCTCATGTGGTCGTCCCTCTGTGTGTGTCTGGGTCCTGACCTCCTCTTCTTATGGAGGACACCAGTCCTATGGGATCAGGGCCCACCCTAGTGACCTCATTTTACCTCCATCCCCTCTTTAAAGACCTTCTCTCTAAATCTGGTTACATTCTGAGATACTAGGAATTAAGATTTCAACATGTGAATTTTGAGGGACGCAATCCAGCTGGCAACATATGGAACGTCCAGAATAGGCAAATCCATAGAGACAGAGAGCAGATTAGTGGTTGCCGGGGGCATGGGGTGACTGCTAAGGGGCACAGAGTTTCTTTTTTCTTTTTTTTAAAAATTGGAGTACGGTTGATTTACAATGTTGTGCTAGCTTCAGGTATACAAGCATAGTGACTTTTTTTTTTTTTTTTTTTTCAGAGTTTCCTTCTGAAGTGAGGAAAATGTTCTGGGACTAGACAGCGATGGCACAACCCTGTGAGTATATGAAAAACCACTGAACTGCACACTTTGAAAGGTACATGAGTGATAGCTCAGTAAAGTTGTTATAAACAAACAAAAAACCCAAGGGTACAAAGAGTAAGGGAGTTAAAACTGGCATCACGTATAAAGGATTTGAGGAGAGTATAGAGGTTTTCTTTTCACGACTTGCCCTTGTTGTGTTTTTGGACTTATTACCCCCAGCCCCCCTAGGATCCATGACAATAAATCAGATGACTGGACTTCCCTGGTGGCGCAGTGGTTGAGAATCTGCCTGCCAATGCAAGGGACACGGGTTCGATCTCTGGCCCGGGAAGGTCCCACATGACGCAGAGCAACTAAGCCCGTGCGCCACAACTACCGAAGCCCGCGCGCCTAAGAGCCAGTGCTCCGCAACAAAAGAAGCCACCACAATGAGAAGCCCGCGCACCACAGCGAAGAGCAGCCCCCGCTCGCCGCAACTAGAGAAAGCCCGCGTGCAGCCACGAAGACCCAACGCAGCCAAAAATAAAAATAAATAAATAATTTTTTTTAAAAAGAAAGAAATAAAAAAAAGAATCCGCCTGCCGATGAAGGGGACATGGGTTCGAGCCCTGGTTTGGGAAGATTCCACATGCTGCGGAGCAAGTACGCCCATGCGTCCCAACTACTGAAGCCCACGTGCCTAGAGCCCGTGCTCTGCAACCAAGAGAAGTCACCGCGCTGAGAAGCCCATGCAGCGCAACGAAGAGTAGCCCCCGCTCGCCGCAACTAGAGAAAGCCCGTGCTCAGCAACGAAGACCCAACGCAGCTAAAAATTTAAAATTAATTAATTAAGAAAAGAATGCCAAATGCTTTAAGTGGAAAAAAAATTTAAAAAAAAAAATAAAAAAGAAGGAAATTAGAGGACTTCTGGTCCCTTTCAGTCGTGCCGACAAGCTCTGCATATGGGCCCCTAGATCATCGCCGCTTGAACGCCACTGAGCGCTCACGTCACCTGGGACACCTTGTCAAACTGCGGATTTGGGTTCCACTGGGCTGGGCTGGGGCCCAGGTCTCTGCATTTCTCACCAGCTTCCAGATGGCACTGATGCTGCAGGGTCCACGGACCTCACTCTGAGCAGCAGGGACCTGGGTTTCTCCGTCTCGGCACTCGGTTATCATTTGGGGCCTGATCATGCTTCATCAGGCAAGAGCCCTCTGCATTGGAGGGTGTTGATCAGCACCCCTGGTCTCCACCTACTGGATGCCAGTAGCACCCCTCCCTCCAAACTGTCTTTGTTCATTGACAAGTGTCCCTAGGCAGTGGGGGACAAAATTGCTCTAGCTGGAAACCCCTAGCCTAGAAAAAGCGTTTCAAAATGAGTAAGACCCACCTTTGACTTGGAGCGGGGTTTCTTATCCTTGGCACGGCTGACATCTGGGGCCAGATCATCCTTTGGTGTAGGGAGCCACCCCAAGCATTTCAGGGTGTCTAATCGCACCCCTGGTCTCTACTCCCTAGATACCAGTAGTCCATCCCCCTCCACCCAGTTGTAATGATCCAAACTGTCTTCCAGGCCTTGCCCGACACCCCCTGGGGCACCATCGCCCCACTTAGCCATCGCCCTGGACGCGTGCTGGTCGTGGGACCTTCTTTGCTGTGCTACCCCGGCTCCCTATCTCCTTGTCCACCAGGGAAACTCTCTCTTTGCTTTGTGGATTATTCCAGTGGCCATTTTGTCACATATATAGATACATAAAATACATATTAAAAAATACATGTGTGTGTATACATATGTATGTGAGCTTCTCACGAGACGGAGCTGCCCAGAGCAGATGCATCACTGCCACTCCTCCAGCTGAGTCGAGCAACCCTCCAGGGGTCTTTGTGGTCCTTCTCAGCCTCGGAGCTGGACCTGTCAGTTCTCCGAGCTGCACGGGCTTCTAGTGGGATTATCTGGCGTTTTTCACTTTTCTGCTATGGGCAGCCCCAGCTGGATGGGTGGGGGGTGTGTGTGAGGCTGTGGGTGAGCCTCGGAGGTCTAACTTCCTGGTACATTTTAGTCCAACTGCATCTCAGCAAGAATGACCCACGGAGGGAGGCGGCTGTCTTTCCGACAAAAACCCCCAGAAGCTGGCAACGACATCAAGACCAGGTCGGGGCTCTGGGACTCGCCGCACACAGACTGCAGCACACTTGGAGGTGTAGGCGTCTCTTAGATTCCATCTCGCCTCTCAAGTGCAAATTGACTGCCAGAACGGCCAAACTGTCCACCGGCCGTCCGCTTAGTAAAAGCCGTGATAAGATTTGGCTTCTCTGAGTCGCTTTTCTGGGACGAGGCTGAGTCTGCCATGCTGACACGTGACATCTGTCGTGGAGGGGACCTATGAGAATAGATGGCCTCTGCAGAATCTTGGCGGCGGGGGGGGGCTCTGATCCTCCTTCAGACTAGGACCCTGTCCCCATAGGAGGACTGGCCAGTAGCACTGTGTCCTGGGACTCTTCCTCCCTCCCACAAGGCCACCCCACGTGCAGTGCGGGGGACCTCAAAATCAACTCGGGTCTTCCTCACGACCCCCTCCATTCCCTCAGAGCAAACCCAGCGTGCTTTGATGACATCATTCCAAAGTGGGCTCCTGGCAGTGCTGAGAGCAGGAGGGTGTTGTGGTCCAGAGCAGAGCTGGAGACAGATAAACACGCACAGGTCCTGGCACCGATCCTCAGAGCCACGTGGCCTTGAGCGAGTTACCAAACCTCTAGTCACTTCCTCTGGGTCTGGCCAGGTCGTTGCTGTCACAGGGATACTCCAGCAAACGTCCAAGCGGCCCAGGTGTTGGCGGAGCCCTGTGCGTCCCGAGCACTCCCCCGAGCGTCAGGCTGGGTAGACAGCGTGCCCCTGAGAGGCTGCCTATGCCGGGTGGGGCACTGCAGCCTGTCTGGACCAGGGCAGCTCTCCGGGGCTGCCACTCCCCGGCACCCCCAGGCGTGCACAACACAGGCAGCGGCGTTCGTCCACCCCTTCTGTGTTATTTGACTTGACCGGAGCCGAATCGGACTGTCACAGAACAAAACAGGGCCCCGCAGCTGGGTCGACCCCCAGGCCCTCCCTCCTGGCAGACGCATCGTTTCCGATGGGATAAGGGCCCCTGACAAAGGAACGTTTCTTCAACCACGACTGGCGTTCCATAACTGCCCCCACAGCAGCTAAATGTGAGCCGAGGAGCATGTCCACCAAAGCGAAGCCACACGGTTCATGGCTTCAGGCAGAAGGGCTGCAGGATGGAAATGCAGGCGGGCACCGAGGATCCAAGGACGCTCGTCTCTTCGCTCCTGAGCAGCCCGACTCCTGAGCTGAGGTGTAAAGCGACGGGTTCAGGGAGCGGGTACCAGGCTCAGCAAACGTACCTACCTGCCCCGGGTCTGCTCGGCACCTCCTGAGAGCCAACTGACTTACTTTTGGGGAGGGAACTGGCTACCCAGTGGCACCTCCAGCGATGACTGCTGCTCTCCACAGCTTCTCTCCCCTCGCAGGAGGGAGGGGAACGCAGTGGGTGAGTGTGAGCCCCGTGAGGGACGAGGGCCATTTTTCTGTCTTCCAGAGACATCTTTTTCATCAGATCCATTTGAGAGTGTATGATTAGTGATTGTGAAATCAACAGATACAAAAGGAACCTGCAGCCCAAAGACAGAGGCGGAAGAGGTGGGCCGAATCTGTACGTGTATTTTTCCCTCTGCCTTGTTTATCTTTCTCCCCCTCCCTCCTTCTCTGCTTAAACAGCTCCAGATCAATAGGGGGAAAAAAATCAAATGGATGTAGGCCCTAGGAGGGTGGTTTTTCCTCTCTCTTGCAGAACATGTTCTATTTATGTAAAAACATCAACTCTGAAAAGCATAATGCATTCATTCCACCAAATATAGCACATTAGGGTTTATTAGCATTTGGGAACTTCAAGTAATGGAAAAACTGAGCCACATAAAGAGAGACACATGATAAGTAGCTCTGAATTTAGCACCATTTTATTAAGAAGCCAGCACAGCCAGTTGACAAATGGGCCAGACATGCTGACCTGCTTCACCTCCCCTAAAAGCTCAGATGAAAACAAAAAGTTCTGTAAGAAGATGAAAATAGCTACAAAAATAAATACGATATCTTGCTACAGGTTCAGTGGCTTCCAACAGGGGTTTGGAAGATATTAAATGTTTAAAACAGAAAGATGGTTAAAAATAGACAGCAAATGTAAATAACCAGGGATTTTTTTCCTCCAAGTTATTTTGAGGCTGAAACTTGCAGGTGGAGGAAGAGGACTAAGTAATACTTAAAAGTAATCTTTCCCTTGATTGTGTTTTTAATTCCAGTCTTAACCGTAAGCTCTTAGAAAAGACCTGCTGCCCCATGTTTTCGGGGTGAAAGGTCTGACTACCTGTCTCTGAGGTCTGCTGGCCAAATTCGGGGCAACCTCATGCAGACTCAAGAAGGAGCAAAATGTCCCCCTGGCTGGCTTTCCATGAACATCTCTCCCCTCAGTTCTCCCGCCCTGAAGGCGTGTTGCACAGACCCTAGGCAGCCCGCATGAGTCCTGCCCCCTGGTGCTCACGCCTTTGTGGGGTCCCAGCCCCTGGAGTGTGGGCAGCACTTGTGACTCAGTTCTAACCGAGAGAATATGGCACGTGGCGTGGCGGTCACTCCTCTGATTCAGTTGGAGCTAGAAGCTCTAGAGACCACCTTGCAGGATTGAGGAAGTAAGCTGCTGTGTGGCCAGGAATCAAGGGCAGCCAGCAAGAAGCCAGGGCCCTACCTCCTGCAGTTGCAAGGAAATGAATTCTTCTAACAACCTGAGGGAGCTCGGGAGCTGACTCTGCCTCAGTTGAACCTCCAGATGAGAACGCAGCCCAGCTGCCATCTGGGCTGCAGACCCTGTGAGCCCCCAAGCAGAGGAGCCGGCTAAGCTGGGCCTGGACTCCCGATGCGTAGAAATGTGAGCTAAATAAAATGTGTGTGGGTTTTTGTTTCGGTTTTTGTTTTTGTTTTTTCCGCACCACTCAGTTTGCAGGATCTTAGTTCCCTGACGAGGCATTGAACCTGTGCCCTCCAGCAGTGAAAGCGTGGAGTCCTAACCGCTGGACTGCCAGGGAATTCCCAAAACGTGTGCATTTAAAGCCACTGAACTTGTGGTAATTTGTTACGGAGCAATAGACAACTAACACACAAGGACTTATGTTTTATTCTATTTTGACTGGAATGTTTTATTCTATTTCGACAGGAACTCCTGTCACTGGTCGTTGACCAATTCCATGCATCACTATGCACTCCCTACCTCTACACCTATCACTCTGTTCCTTTTCCAAAAATAATATGACACAGACACGAAAGGGCAAATATCACATGATTCTACTTATATGGGGTACCCAGCATAGGCAAATTCATAGAAACAGAAAGAATCGTCATCACCAGGGGCTGGGGGACAAAGGGATGGAGATGTTGTTTCGTGGGAACAGAGTTTCTCTTGGGGGTGATCAAAAAGTTCAGGCTGTGGATGGTAGCGATAGACGCACAATATTGTACACGCGCTTAATGCCACTGAATTGTACGCTTAAAAACGATTCAAATGGTAAATTCATGTTATGTATATTTTAGCGCCGTAGAAAAATCCAAACAAAATATGACCAAGTTTTATAACGTTACTTCTCCATTTTATTAGGAGAGTCCTGAAAAGGGAAAGGTTTTAAGGCCCCAAAGGACTGTGTCATGACACGAGAACCTCAGGGGAGGAAGCAGCATGGCGGCAGGAGATTGACTCCCTTTTCCGTCAGTTTTCGTGGCGCTCAGGCACCACGGGACAACTCCTTCCAGTGCAGGGCCAAGAGTGCCAGGAGGCAGGAGGGGGAACGGCCAGCCTATGTCTGGGGGGTTGCTTAAGGACCCCCCGATATAATTGCGGTGCCGCATCCAATGTCACGGAGATGGTTGGTGTGGCCCGAAATGCTGCAGAGGCCAGATGTAGAGGGGAAGGGGCAGCTGGAAGCCCTGGGGAGGGGTCCCAGGTGAGAGGGGGACAAAGCGGTATGAAGGCAGCGGTGGTGGAAGCTGATTCCAGGACCAGCTGGAGGGAGCAGGGAGTTTGGAGCAGAGCGGAAGGGCCAAGTGGCTTTCACAGGGTGCCAGAGCCACACCGACAAGGAAGACCTTGACGTGCCTTGGGCGTAGTCTGCTCTATTCCTTAAAGAGGCGTTGGTCGTCCCCAGAACAAAAGAATAGCTCGGCAAGTAAGCTTCAGAATGAACACAGCGCATGATCAAGCAACACCACGAGAAGGGAGGGACCTTCCCTCTGATGCCCTCCAACCTCCCCTGGTGGCACTTCACTTTACCTATGTCAAGCTGCTTCTGGTGGCAAAATATTTGGATGCAATAAACAGTTGGTGCCCTTTAAAAGTCAGAGTCTAAGGTTCTGAAACTGTTTAGTCTGGGGTTACAAGCACCGATTTTGGAGTGAGACACCGTGGCTTTGAATTTCGAGTCGGTGCTGGCTGTGGGATGTGGTGCATACATTATTTACAGGGCTCTGCTCCAGATTCTGCCTCTGAAAGTTGGGGCCAAGGCTACCGCTTCTTCTGAGGCTGATTTGAGGGGAAGATTTCTGCATTCAGCTCTACGATGAGTACAGAGTCACCGCTCAACAAACTGAAGCTATGACGATTCCACTGAAATATGCGTCTCAAACAATTAGGAACAATGTGAGCAGACACAATATTAATTACATGATTTGGAGAACTTCAGCTCAAAATCCAAAATAAAACAACTACCAAAATATCGGGGGAAAGAGACCCGGGAATTATTAAGGGACTGATTGCCTGAAAAATACGAAACATTAGGCTAGAGCAGTGATTCTCAATCTAAAAGTGCCGCAGAACCTCTGGGAGGACTTACCAGACCCAGGTGGCTGGGCCCCAGTCCTGGGGGTTTTGATTCAGCAGGTCTGGGGGAAACCCAAGAATCTGCATTTCGAACAAGTTCCCAGCAGAGGCTGACGCTGGTCTGAGAAGCGCACTTTGAGAACCGCTGTGCTACGGAAACTTGCCATTGGGATATTATTACTGGCTCATGCATTTGATCGGCATTTGGCAGACTGCAAGTGTGCCTTTGGTTAAGTGCTCAGGAAAACCTGAAGTCGTGATTCTTGCCTGGAAAAGCGGGAAGCTTAAGGAAGCACATAAGCCAACCCCACACTAGTTGAGAGGGAATGCTTTCACAGGGCCCTGCAGAGTGGGTCGGGGGGCCCTGGGCAGAGACCCCACCTCTCCCGGGGAGCAGAGGGGGCCTGCCAGAAGCCTGCGGTTGGGATTCAGGTAAGTGAAGAGCTTAGAAAGGATTAGAATATAACAGCCCCCCAGGGACTTCCCTGGTGGTCCAGTGGTTAAGAATCCACCTTCCAGCACAAGGGGACTTGAGTTCGATCCCCGGTCGGGGAACTAAGATCCCACATGCCGCGGGGCAACTAAGCCCTCGCGCCACGACTACCGAGCCCACGTGCCACGATGAAAGAGATCCCACGTGCTGCAACTAAGACCCGACGCAGCCAAAAAAACAAAAGAGACGAAAACTTGAAGAAAACAGCCCCGCCGGTCACCCCGGAAAGAGATAGGAGCAAGCCTTCTGCAGGGAATCCGGCTGATTTCTCCATGACCGACCCTCTCTTCATTGAAGTCATGTGAATAAATGACAAAGGGAAGGCAACTCATTTTGTTTTCATCATAGCCAGTAAAAAAAAAAAAAAAAAAAGTATTAAACGGTGCCTGACTGAGGGTGTATATATGTTCCCTGGTGGATTGGTTTTCTACAGCCGCATATGACCAATTACCCCAAGTTTAGAGACTTCAAACAGTGCACATTGGTCCTCTCCGTTTCCTGGGTCAGGAGCCTGGACATGGCGTAACTAGGTCCTCTGCCCAGGGTCTCACTAGGCCGCAATCAAGGTGTTGGCTTGGCCTGCCTTTGCATCTGAAGCTCAGGGCTCTCTCCCAGACTCACTGGTTTTTGGCTAATTCAGTCCCTCGTGGCTGTAGGACTGAGGGCCTCAGCTCCTAGAGACCACCCTTTTCCATAGGCAGCTCACAAGTTGCTGTTTGTTTCGTGTTTGAGACCAGCAGGAGAGTCTCTCTGCTTTTATAAAGCTCACGTGATTAAGCCAGGCCCACGTTTCATAAACCTCCCCTGATTAGGTCAGGCCCACCCAGGGTAGACTCCCTTTTGACTGACTCACAGTCAAGCCATTAGTCCCCTAATCACAGGAGTTACATCTCGTCATGTTCACACACACACACGCACACGCACACGCACGCGCACACGCACACTCACCGGGAGGGGATTATATAAGGCATGCACATGGGGGGTGGGAATCATGGGGCCCCCTGAGAATCTGCCCACCGTGCTTTCTTCAGAGCTTCCTCCTCCCCATCTCCCCATGCCACCCTCGCCTCCATGTGGCACCCTCTGCCCCCCTCCTCCAGAAGTGTTATTATACAAACATAAACGGGGCCAGCTAGACTAGAAGGGGAGGGAGAGGTGGGTTAAGCATGCTGACTCCTGAGCCCTCAGTCAGTCTCAGCGGGTGGGGCTTGGGCTCCTCCGGGTGAGTCTTGGGGACCCTGAGTCTCCAGGCTCCTTCAGTGCTGGCTCTCAATATCTGCTTGCCAGCTGGGTTCCAACCTCTCTGCCTCTCTCTCTTCCTGAGGTCCCATATCCCCTTCCACAGCCCCCGTTTGTACATCCCAGGAGGGATCCATGTTGGGTTCTCTGTGTCCTTGTCTCTCACAGGCAAGCTTGGCTCTGGCCTCCAGAGACTGGAACACAGCGCAGGAATGGGTCCTGCTTCCTGCAGATGGATATCTCTCTACCTTACTTGGACTTCTGGCAAAACTGACTTTCAATTGCCAGGCTCTGTATAGTCAGTCTAGGGATGCCCACACACTGCGCCATGTTGAATTCTTCCCAACCCGGTCCAATGCTGAACATTTCCTGAAATTAGCATCTTTTATTCACTGGTAGACCTACCCTGGTCCCCCACTCCCAGCACCTAGGTTCACTTTTCTTCTCCCTTTAGTGATTCTCAAAGCACGGTCCTGGGATCAGCAACAACAGCATCACCTGGCAAATTATGAGACATACAAACGATCCAGCCCCTCTCCAAGCCTCCTGAATTGAGAATTCTAGGGGTAGGGCCAAGAACTCTTGTGTTTTCTTTTTTCTTTTTTTTTTTTTTGGCGTTACGCGGGTCTCTCACCGCTATGGCCTCTCCCGTTGCGCAGCACAGGCTCCGGACGCACAGGCCCAGCGGCCATGGCTCACGGGCCCAGCCGCTCCGCGGCACGCGGGATCCTCCCGGACCGGGGCACGAAGCCGCGTCCCCTGCATCGGCAGGCGGACTCTCTCAACCACTGCGCCACCAGGGAAGCCCCAGAACTCTTGTGTTTTAACAAACCTCCGGGTTGCCCAGGTGAATGCTGAAGTTGGGGAACCATTGCTTTAGATCAGCAATTCTCAATCTTGGCTGCACAGTGAAAACACTAGAAGAGTCTTTAAAAATTCCACAGCCCAGGCCATGCCCCACAGCAACGAATTAAGTAGACTTCACTGGGGGCAGGATCCGGGCTGCACTCATTTTCAAAGCTACAGTGTGCCACCAGTTTCAGGACAATTCTTGGATTCCAAGCACAGCGCTTCCTTTCCCCATCACCTCTTGGTGGGTACAGTGTAGGCGTGGCATGACAAAGTGGCCTCACCAGTCATTTTTCCCCTGGAAAGGGGACCTTTCTCCATCCGCTCTCAGGAATTGTACGTACCCATTTCTCCCTCCCTAGAATGCCCTCTGTCCGCTCTGCGTGGGTCAGCCCACGAGATCTCACCTTCGGTCTTGCTTCCCCAGCAAAGCCTTCTGTTACCCTGACTGCTAACCTAGGTCATCCTGTTTAAGACCCTCTACCTCTCCTGTGTAGGATTCTAATTTAAAATATTAGAAGGTCGAATTCCGCAGCAAGATTTCATCTTAAACGATGAGTGAAGATGAGGTCAGATTGCCACGAAGAAAAATAAGAAAATCTGTTTCTTGTTTCGATCCAGCGTGAACCATGTAGAGAATTCAACAAGGTGACAGGTACAACAAGGTGACAAGGTGACCTTGACCAGCAAAGGCGCGGATTATCCTCCCCTCCTCCCCTGTACTTCCTGTCTCCCTCACATCTCTTGGTGAGCTGGGTGGGGCACCCACACAGCTGGAAACACTTACCAGTGCATACTTAGGACAGTGCCCACCCCTGGAATCTACAGAGAGGTGGGTCCCTGACATTAAGGAATGTACAGGGGGTTGAGAAAGTCAAGGATAAGCTTCCTGGGTCACCACAGTGCCATGCAGGGCACCACTGTCTTCTCCTCTGCCTTGGTCATTGCCCTCAGTGTACTACAAGCCCTCACAAGTCAAAGCAGGGGTGGCTTTGTATGTGTGACCCTCTGCTGGGAAGGGACCACATCACCACTACTTGAACCCCAGAGTGTCTCATGCAGTCCTTGGTGGTTGCCCCTTTCCTCATAGGACTGGAACATGAATGCAGTGCAAAGCCAGGGTGGGAGACGAATCCCAGTGTTAGTGTGATGCCGTCCTGGGCAGAGTCCTCTCTGCACTCCATCCCCTTCTCATTCAGCCTGCTCTGTTGGCCTCCTCCACAAGGCTTGAAGTCTCTTGCCCAGAGTCCCTCATGAAAGCAACTCTCTCTAGGTTTCTTCCACCAAGTTCTGCCGTGGTGGTTCTTCCCCATTGGTCCCCAGATCCATTCACAGACCTGCTCTGGCATGTGGTGTGCACTGACTGGAGATGGATGCAGACTGCATCCTCTGGTGTACTGTACGAGCTTTGTCTGCTGCAGCTGCAGCAATCCTTTATTTCTTGCTCACAATGCATGCAGGCTGTGCTTCAACTTTGCCTTTGCTGAGATCTGCTGAGCTAGGATTGGCTCAGCTCCATGTGTCTTCCTAAACCTGGAGCCAAGTTCTGTCTGGAGGTCAAAGGCTTTCGTCTGCAAATCCAGCAACACTGCAACTCTCTCACCACTCTTTTTTTTTTTTTTTTTTTTTAGTTTATTTTATTTATTTATTTTTGCCTGCGTTGGGTCTTTGTTGCTGTGTGCGGGCTTTCTCTAGTTGCGGCGAGCGGGGGCTACTCTTCGTTGCGGTGCTCGGGCTTCTCATCGCGGTGGCTTCTCTTGTTGCGGAGCACGGGCTCTAGGTGTGCAGGCTCAGTAGTTGTGGCTCGCGGGCTCTAGAGCGCAGGCTCAGTAGTTGTGGCGCACGGGCTTAGTTGCTCCGCGGCATGTGGGATCTTCCCGGACCAGGGATTGAACCCGTGTCCCCTGCAATGGCAGGCGGATTCTTAACCACTGCGCCACCAGGGAAGCCCCCCTCACCATTCTTCCATAGTCAAATCTTCTCTGATTTGAATTTTTCTGCCTTGCCCTTCCACGTTGAAGGACTCCTGTCATTACATTGGGCCCACCCAGATAATCCAGGATTTACATAGCCTTGCCAGAGAACTATCCTATTTCACACACACCTAAAGGTGAGGGAATGATTCCACACCTCACTCAGTGAGGCTTTCAGAAGTTGTGCTAAGTACAGACATGAAAATTAAGAGCCACCTGGACTAATAAAGGATCGCTAGCGGCAGAGCTGACGTTCTTTTCACTTGGCATTGAATCACTCAGTCTTCATGTTTCCTGTTGGCTTGAGGTTGTTCCCTCCGGACCGGAAGTGGAGCTCTCAGATCCTATCTGTCCTTCAGCTTTTGCTGTCTCTCACTGCAAAATCCCAAATAAACTTGAGAGTGGACATGACTGACTGACAAGTGCTCTTCATCCCAAAGAGGAGAGGATGGACCCAGACATTCTATCACATCAAACCCCAACAGCACGTTGCTTTCTCTCAGTTGTAATAAAATTGGATAACCTGGTTATGGCCCTCATGACAGTGCTGAGCTGGCCGACGGCTGGGCATTTAGGACAATCGCCACTGTAGAAGGTTGAAAGCTGAGGCCTAGCTGCTAACTCAATTGCCTAAAGTCCCACAGCTCAAGGGAAGGGCCCTTCACACTCAGCTTCCTTCCTCCCTTCCTTCCTTCTTCCTTTCCCTCCTTCCTCCCTTCCTTCCTTCTCTCTCTTCCTCTTTCTCTCCTCTCCTCTCCTCTCCTCTCCTCTCCTCTCTTCTCTTCTCTTTATTCCCCTATGATGTCCTGAGTATCAACAATGCTTATTTAGGTTGAGCGATCAGAACAGAGTTGACTCTTGGGGAGGTCATGAGGGGAACGGAGCTTCTTGGGTATGATAATGTCCTCTTTCTTGACATGAATGTGGGTTACACAAGTGTGTTCAGTTTAAGAAAATTCATTAAACTGCACACTTAAGGTTTTTGTATGTTTCCATATATATTCTTCCATAACAAGTGAAAAAAAAAAGCTCTCATAATAAACTGTAAATAAGGCATAAAGGGAGCAAGGAAATTTCCCTCTTACGAGCTCGCCCCTGGTGTACAAATATAGTTTGTCAACTGGTCTTTGTACTGTTAATTTTGCTGTTTTGTAGTCCAAAAAGATGATAACTCTGTGATGATCCAGGAATCCCACATCCAGAGATATAGATAGATAGATAGATCTTCAAAAGAACCGAAAGCGGGTCTTGAAGAGATATTCACACACCCACATTCATAGCAAAATTATTCACAATAGCCAAGAGGTGGAAGTAACCCAAATGCCTATCAAAGGATAAACAAAGTGTGGTCTATACACACAATATATGTATACACAATGGAATATGATTCAGCCTTAAAAGAGAAGGAAATCCTATCACATGATTCAGCCTTAAGAGAGAAGGAAATCCTGTCACATGCTCCAACATGGATAAACCTTGAGGCCAGGGACGGTCCAGTGGTTAAGAATAATCCGCCTTCCAATGCAGGGGACACGGGTTCCATCCTTGGTCAGGGAACTAAGATCCCACATGCCGCGGGGCAACTAAACTCGTGTGTGGGCTCAGTAGTTGCGATGCTTGGGCTCTAGAGCGCCACAATTAGAGAGAAGCCTGTGTGCCACAACGAAGATCCTGTGTGTCGCAACTAAGACCCGATGCAGCCAAATAAATAAATAAATATTTTTAAAACCCCCAAACCTTGAGGCCATTATGCTAACTGACATAAGCCAGTCACAAAAAGGCAAATACTGTAAGATTCCACTTCTCTGAGGTGTGGAAAGTACTCAAATTCACAGAAGCAGAAAGTAGAAATGGGGAGTTTTTTAAGTTTTGCAAGATGAAGAAGTTCTGAACATCTGTTTCTCAAAAATGTGAATACACTTAACATCATTGAACTTTACACTTAAAAATGGATAATATGGGGCTTCCCTGGTGGTGCAGTGGTTGAGAGTCCGCCTGCCGATGCAGGGAACACGGGTTCGTGCCCCGCTCTGGGAAGATCCCACATGCCACAGAGTGGCTGGGCCCGTGAGCCATGGCCACTGAGCCTGCGCGTCCAGAGCCTGGGCTGAAAAACGGGAGAGGCCACAACAGTGAGAGGGCTGCGTACCCGGCCCCCGCCCCCGCCGCCAAAAAAAGGATAATATGGTAAATTTTATGTTATGTTTTTTAACACACACACACACACACACACACGCACACAATTAACTGTGAAAACACCCAAGTCGCATAGAGTTTTCGCTATTTGTAGGTCTTAAAGACATAAAATTGCTTCTGTCTATTATGGTAAGAAAGGAAAAAGATCACTAGGCAGATGTCCTCACTGGTCCACATAATTGGCAGACATGTCTGATTCGCACACGCCACGCGGTATCATACACCCATTTTTTTCACTTGGATGTTTTCTCAGAAAACATGCTGCCAGAAGAGCAGTTAGTTGTCTTAAGCGGTGTGTGATGGCCTATCAATCCCACCTCCACCCTCTCCAACTCTCCAGCCACAAACTGATCAGGTTCGTAGGGATAGTATTGCGGGTCAAATTACGGCCCACCATGATGCTCGGAGATGAGGGCTCATCAAATAGTCATGTCGGTTGAGCAGACAATGGCTCCTTTCCCTCTGAGGTCTCTTGCTCTGCTGGATCATCATAAAGCAAAAGAGGTCCACAGGTGCGTGTCCTTGTGTGGGTATTCGAGATGCTGACTAAGGGGGACTTCCCTGGTGGCACAGTGGTTAAGACTCCAAGCTCCTGATGCAGGGGGCCCGGGTTCGAACCCTGGTTGGGGAACTAGATCCCGCATGCATGCCACAACTAAGAGTTTGCATGCCACAGCTAAGGAGCTGGTGAGCTGCAACTAAGGAGCCCGCCTGCTGCAACTAAGACCCGGTGCAACCAAATAAATAAAAAAAGATTAAAAAAAAAAAAAAAGATGCTGATGAAGGGATTAGGGCCAGGCCCCCATGTCTGGTCAGGAGGAAGGTAACGCACGCCCGGTGCCTGGCTTACGATTCCTGCCTGTGTGTCTCTTAGCCATGAGGGGCCACCCTTGTGGGACTCTCAAGGAACTTCCTTTCTCTTCCCTTTCTTTTCTGAGTGCTGAAGATTTCGCTCCTGAAGGCTTCTCGTGGCTCCTCCTCACCCAGTTCCCCTGCTCTCCGAAGGACAATTTAGGTACTTAACTGAGTTTTTCTATCAAGCATGAGTGTTGTGCATGAGATGGCTGTAATGAAAACAAACAGAAAATAGCAAGTGTTGGCCAGGATGTGGAGAAATGGGAACCCTGGCACACTGTTGATGGGAATGTAAGATTGTGCAGCTGCTGTGGGAAACA
Source organism: Physeter macrocephalus (assembly GCF_002837175.3). Taxonomy (NCBI): domain Eukaryota; kingdom Metazoa; phylum Chordata; class Mammalia; order Artiodactyla; family Physeteridae; genus Physeter; species Physeter macrocephalus. The sequence goes on along the minus strand of NC_041220.1, from coordinate 152,827,949 downwards.
GTTGGTGGTGCCTAAAAAAGTCAAATATAGAGTTACCATATAACCCAAAAATTCAACCTCTAGGTATAAGCCCTGAAGAACTGAAAGCAGGAACCCAAACAGAGAGTGTACACCAACGTTAACTGCAGCATTATTCACCATAGCCGAAGGGTACAAGCAGCCCAACTGTCCATCAATAGATGAGTGGATGAACAAAGTGGGGTCTATCCATGCGATGGAATATTATTCAGCCTAAAAAAAGGAAAGAACTTCTGATTCGCTCTTCAACACAAATGGACCTTAAAAGTATTACACTGGCTGAAACAAGGTGGACAACACAAAAAGACAAATATTGTACGACTCCTCTTAGATGAAATATCCAGAATGGGCAGATTCATAGAGACAGAAAATAGATTTGAGGTGACCAGGGCGGGGCTGGAAGAGGAGGTAGGGGAGAGGTATCGTTCTATTGTTACAGAGTCTCAGTGTGAGAAGATGAAAAAGTTCTGGAGATGTTGTACGTCAACGATACCTTGGGACTTCCCTGGTGGTCCAGTGGTTAAGACTCTGCGCTTCCAATGCAGGGGCTGCGGGTTTGATCCCTGGTCAGGGAACTAAGATCCCACCCGCAGTGCGGTGCAGCCAAAAAATTAAAAAAAAAAAAAAAAAAGGAAATAAATCAAAAAGATCTAAAACTATACCTCAAGGGGAAAAAGAAGACTTATACGATTACAAAAAAAGAAAACGTTCTTAAGATGGATATCGGTAATGTTTGTATGACAATGTGAATGTCCTTAATGCCGCTGAATTGAGGTTAAGAAGAGTTAAAATGGCAAATTTTATGTTACATATGTCTCACCACATTTAAAAGACAAAGAATGAGTGATGAGAAGAGTGTTGGGTCAAGAGGGCCTTGGTGATGAAAGCTACCAGGAGACAGGGTTTTCCAGGGCAGGCCCGAGGGAAGAGCGAGCCTCCTCGGATGCCACGGCCGCCTGAGGTCTCTGCCTCGGCACAGTGGCCAGGGGACAGAGGTGGCGGCGTGAAGGGAGGAATAACCTCCACTCCTCCTCCGCATTCCTCACTTCCCTCAAGGCTGGTCCTCGATCCTACAGGCCTTCGTTCCCTATGGCTGCTGTAATCAACTACCACAAGCTGAAAGTGCCTTAAAGCAACACACATTTAAGTTCTCACAGTGCTGGAGGCGAGCAGTCCAAAACGGGTTGTTGGCAGGGCTGGGTCCTTCATCCGGCTCTCAGGGGACTCTGCTTTTCTGCCTCTTCCAGGCTCTGGAGGCCGCCTGCTTTCCTTGGCTCCTGGGCCCTCTCTCCGTCTTCCAAGCCAGTCGTGTAACATCTTCACGTCCTGACTGACCCCTGCTTCCGTCCGTGCATCTCCTTTCCTGCCCCTGACTTTCTCACCTTCCTCTTACAAGGACCCTTGGGATCTACTGGGCCTGCTCGGATAATCCGGCATAAGCGCCCCATCTCCAGAGCTGTGATTTATTCACATCCCTTTTGCCACGTCAGGTCACAGATTCACAGGCGTTGAGGATTAGCATATGAACGTCTTTGGGGGCCTTTATCCTGCCTACCACACGCTCCTCCTCCCCCTCTACGCGAGCTCGCCTTTCTCCCATGGGTTCCGACTCCCAAGCTGACGCAGCATGCGAACTCCCTGCCCCGGGTTTTGGACCTTTCAAACCCCCCATTCTTGCTGCTCCTGGCTGACGTGCAACCCCTGTGCTGGGGACAGAGCTGTGCCTGCTCCCTGAAGGTGCCTTGCTCCGCGGCCCTCCACCGCGCCTGATACGGAATCGTGGTACGGGTCGATCGGAAATTCCAGGTGGGATCGCCCACCAAAGGTATTTCTCCAGGAAAACACCAGGTGCCATACGACTATTGCTAGGTCCTCAGGGAGAGTGTATCTATGGGAGGCTTTGGTTGTGTGGCCTGGGACAGCCCACCATTTTAGGACATTAATTTCATAGAACGATGTTTCTGGTTCCAGGCAAATCACTTAACAAAACGCAGTGCTGGAAGCCAGCCTGGGTGTGTAAGAGCGCCCTGCTGACATTGAGTATCCTACATCCAAACATCTGAAGCAAATAAATAAGATAACTAAGCAAATATAAAATGTAAAAAGGAGGGGGGTTGGAAAGTTAAAGTCAGCAGGAGAATACTGCAGGAGCTTCCCATCCGTTGAGAGAAGCAGTGCATGCAGTCACACAGACAGACAATTCAGAAGTGCAAACGATTCAGTGGCGCAAGCATTGCCTCTGACTCGCCCGGTCTTGACTTTTTTATGAGACGTAACCCAAGACGCCAAGCTCTCCAGAGTCGACTGTAGGTCATCCGTTCTCCTAGCGGCTGGCTGACGTAGGACTGTGGTCCGCTCCCACTTGCCGAGCCGTGAGGCATACACGCTTACTCCCTAGCTGTCCTCCACTCCCTTCTGGCTTCTCCCTGTGGCTGACAGCGCCATGTCCTGCTTCCCACCCGCTTAAAACCAGGTGTTCTCTGCTGCCTCTGCTCTGTCCAATCAGGCAGCCTCTCACATTCCAGGACCTTCCGACACCTTTTCCCCCCATCTTCAAAACTTGCCTGCTCTTGTATCAGTCCTTTGCTAATGGACTAAAAAAAAAAAAAAAATCAGCATAACAGGGTCCACCTGGGTAGGAAGCAGGGTTTCCTGAACTGGACAATTTGAAGAGCGTTTCACACAGCGAGGGGCATGGCCGGGGGCAGGCAGGGCTCCTCAAGCTGGACCCCAAAATGTATCTCCCCCAGAGAGACGCCCAAACGTCTCACTTGATCCCTTCCGGGATTGAGGCAGGGTTTCTCAGACTCTGCCCTTCTGACCTCGTGGGCGGGGTCATTCTCTGTGGTGGAGGCCATCCTGAGCATTGGGAGACATTTAGTAGCATCCCTGGATAGATCTGAGACCCCGGAGCCCGCGGGTGACCTTTATATTGTGAGGATCTACCCAAAACTGCTGCTGCCTTCAGGTGGAGGGCCAGCCTTGAGCAGCAAGCCATCCTCCACCAGCTGTGGCTCCCCCTTGCTGCACGCCTCCAGCGAGCTGAGCCGCAAACAAGCGACATCGCAGCTCGCATGTCAGGGGTTGAACTGTGTCTCCCCCTCCAAAAGATATGCGGCAGTTCCGAGCTCTAGTTCTCATGAACGTCCTCTTAGCTGGGAATCGGGCCTTCGCAGACCTCATTAGTTAGGAGGAGGTCCTACTGGGTCGAGGGGGCACTGACGCAGTCTGACTGACGCCCTTGGGAGGAGAGACGACGACACACAGAGTCAGACGTGCACGGAGGGACGAGGACATGAGGACACCCAGGCAGAAGACCATGTGATGACACAGATGGTCTGTCATCCCTTGGGGAGGGACGCGTCCCCAAGCCGAGCGACACCAAGGACTGCCAGCAATGCCCGAAGCTAAGAGAAAGGCGTGAAATGGATTTCCCCCAAGGCCCTCAGAGGGCCTGGCCCTGCCACGACACCTTGACTTCAGACTTCTGGCCTCCAGAACCGGGGCGGGGGGGGGGGGGGAGAATAGATTTCTGTTGTTTTCAGTCACCCGGCTTGTGGTACCAGTTATGGCAGCCCTAGGAAACGAATATAGCACCCCACCCCTATTTCTGTGGATGGTACAGAATGTGGTTGCACAGGTATCTCTGGCACACTCTTCCTGGGTCTCCCTCTCCTGTGAACCACAGACTCAAAACTTGTTGGCCTGGCCTCACGGCGGAAGCACAGGGATGCTGGAGACCTGGGCTCAGAGGCCCCCATGGCACTGGAGAGGTCAGGCTACTCAGCGAGTCCCTCAAACCTCAGTATGCCTTATTTTCTGTACCTGAAGCATGGGTACACTAACACTTCACAGTCAAGTTGTGAGGAACGTCTAGTGCCATGGCCACCAGAATTCGAGCCCCAGGGGACCATGCCCAGCCTCCGCCCACTGCTGGTGGGAGCTCTGACTCAGCCCAGGTGGAGGGCAACTCTGGCCCTGCTGAGAAAGCACCCTCACGTTATCATTGCCGGGGAACAGGAGGAAGGCTGGGAGAAGCAGTCTCGTGGGCAAAGATCCTGGGGTACAGAGTGCAGGCGCCAATCCTGCAAACAGAGGTATTTATACATCCATGCAGCCCACCCTGAGGGCAGCTCCTGTCCCAGGTGCTGGGATGCTCCAGGGAAAGGAGTGGAGGGAGATGGGTCCCACCGCAAGGGACTTACCCTCTGGGCTGGGGGCGGGGAGGGGCTTCCAGCCAAGGCTTTGTTGCCTACCTTTGTCCAGGCCTTGCTGTGTGCTGGGTGCCAAGGTGGGTTCTGTCTCAGCCATCTGGCTGCAGGGCAGGGAGCAAACAGAAATGAGAGTTTTCATCTCTTGCTGGAAGCCGTTCATTCCACGCGCTCTGTGCTTACCGATGGCACGGCCTGTGCTCATTCTGAAAGGATGGGTCAGGAACCAGCGTGAAATGACAGTGAGTCAGATTATTTGGGAGGGTGCCATAAATTCATAGGCAAGTTCTGAATGTAAAATATTTGAAAGGCTTTATTATTTTAAGAACATAGACTAGCCTGGTTTATGTTAATAAATTGTCATCTTAAGGATGTCCTCGGAGGGCTTGCTTTAATGAACAAATGAGGATAATTCATAATTAGCGTGCATTGTTTTGGGACCATGGGGAAAACAATGCCAGTGAAATTAAGTACTAATTACCACGGTAGAACCCAGGAATATTTCTGGAGTATCCAAGGTCACACTTTTGGATACGTGCTAAAAATATCAGCACCACAATAAGGGAAAACCCAGTATCAAGTTATCTAATATTCATTACACGCATGAAAAATAATTTATTAGTTGTGTTAAAGAGAGAAGCACAAAGAAATAGTGCCATTTAATTTACCAGAGCTATACCTTAATAGACTTTTGAAGACACTTGTCCTGAATTAGTTAATTATTCCTACATAGTTATTACTGAAAAATCATATTAAAACTCAAAAGCCACATTCCTGTATTCATTCATTTTCCTGACGATTAATTCAAAGGTAATTGCGTTGCCACCAGCATACGAACTCCTCATAGCTCACGTACAGATTTGCAATTGCCACTTCTTTTTCTCAGAGCGGAATATATATCCCTGACCGTTCACTGTCTCCCAAAACCGGAGGCTTTATCTCAAAAGTCTCTGCTTCCGAGTCTGGAATATTTATGCATCCTGTCAAGGCTATCTTTAGGAAATTTACAGCAAGGTTTTGCTTGTTGACTCAGAAAACCTTTTTTTCTCTTTCAGCAGTCTCTCCACCTAGGGTCGCTTGTTAAGCAAGAGCTCCAATAGCTCAGAACTGTTGAAGTACAAGACGCGCAGGATTTTAAGAGACGAGATCATAATTATACATTCCCAGGTCCGTGTGGCTGCAAGAAGCTCAGGGGAAACCACCCCTGGGCAAACACAGATGTAACAACAAAGCCAAAAAAAAAAAAAAAAAAAAAAAAAAAAAAAAAAGGCAGGACGCTTGCATTACCCAAGGACGTGATAGCTAAACCAATGGTCCTGAAAACAAAAGATCAGCTATTATTATTACATGTATGAAATAGCATGTGCCGTTATATAGGCGTAAACAAGCATCATAGCTCCATGATCTGAAAAACAGATTAACCCAGTCCCTGCAATGTTTACTCTATTACAGAGATTAGCCAGCCTTTTCTTCACAGAGTGAAGGTTCACTCTGGCCCAGGTTCTGTCAAAACCATCACATAATGCAAATTACTGGAGTCCAAATTTATTAGATCTTATTAATTATGAGCTTGCTGGTTCCTAGCAAGACACATACAAGGGATTTGAGACCCACCAACATGTTGAAAACCCTGGAAGTCGGAAAGTTGAATAAGGCAGAAAGGAAAAGGTAGAGTAAACCGTTCATAGTTGGAAACAGTAGGGAGCCTAACCCGGCTGGAATGTGCTTAAGTGGGAGTTTCATATTCAAAGGTACTACTAGCGGGTGAGCTATGCCCTCCGTCTCTAGCTGGCTCTCTCCGGCAGTGAGGGTGGATGAGGGGACCAGACTCGGTGAAACCGGAAAGGGTCAGGATGGAAGCCCCAGGGAGCGTGTGGAACTCAGAACTTGCTCGGAGTGCCGCCTCGGCTCTGGATTTAAACCCATTCTGCAAAATTCAGTTCAAAGCCCACCGGTTTTGTTTCCAGAGCAGACCATTTCATGGCGAAACACCCAAACGCTTCCTGTGCTCCACCTAACTGTGCAGGAACCCCCGCGGAGACAGGGAGCCACCAGCAGTGGCTGAGAGCTTGGAGCGTGGAGCCACTGCCTGGGGACACACCTGAACCATACACTGACCCTCTCTGGGCCTCGGCATTCTCATCCTTAGAATGGGGACAGGGCTGTTATGAGGATTAAATGAGGGCATATTTGCAGAAGGGTTTAGAACAGTGGCAGGCTGAGAATAAGCGCTAGGTAAATGATGTAAATGTTTGACAAGCAAAGTAGGAGGCTTGCTCTTGTCTGTAGTCTGAAGACGACAGATCCGAGTGGGGGATCTTTCGCCACCTGAGTGAGCATAAAAGGGCCCCTGGTGGGCACCTCTGGGTCTTGACTGTCATGGGGACTGGGGGAGGGGCACGGCAGGGGAGGAGGAGAGAGAGGGAGACAGAGAAGACAGAGAGAGAGAGAGAGAAGGGGAAGGAGAGTAGCCCTGTCCTGTATTCCTACCTCTTGCCCTCCGCCTCTCTGCCCGTCATCCAACCTGAGACCCACTGGGCAGGGGCTGGCCCTCTGCTGGCCGTATACCCAGTTTTCTTTTTGCCTGTTACCCAGTAAGGCCCGAAGAGTCACTTCTTCCGGGAATTGTTGGTTCTTTCACAGAAAATGTTGCAAACCTGAAGAATCCTCCAGGACTCCAAGAACGCATCTCGAATGTCGGGCCCCGTGGCAGAGGCTAGAGAAGTCCTGGGGCAGTGGCAGGACCTGCTGTGTGACGGCCACCTACCAGGAAGGTTGGCCAGCTTTGTATCCACAAAGACCCTCTTCTTCACCCAAATACTTGAGCACTGGGCTGACTGGACATGTCAGGTCCGACTCAAGTGGGCTGTGAGTGTGCTACACACACCTGATTTCAAAGACTTCCCCAAGGTGAAACCTCTCATTGATCATTTTTATATTGATTACAGGTTGAAACCATTACATTTTTGATATACTGGATGAATAAAATATATTCTTAAAATTAATGTCATCTTTCTTTTTTACCTTTTGAATTGCAGCTATTAGACCACTGACTTTGGGACACCTGTTCTATTTCTAGGGGTGCAAAGGTTCTGCAGAGGAAAGCAAGTCATCTCCGATGAGGTTGAACAAGAGTCCAAGGGCAGTTGGATCCTTAGGGCAGCAGGACCAGAAGGAAAGCAGAGAACATTCTGAGGACGTTTCCAACGCAGACAGCTCTCTCTCAGGTAGAACCAAGGGGTCGAGTGAGCAGGTTCCGCCTCCTGCAAAGATAGCAACGGTATGCACCTCACCTGCACACTCTCTTTGGAAGCTCCTGGAGAATGTGTTTCTGAAACACGAAGTAGTAAACCGAGAACGGGGAACACAGGAGACCAGGAGGCGAGAGCCAGTGCAGGAGAGAGGCTGGGGTGTTTCAGCACAGGCCGTGTGCTGGTTTCCAGATCAAATCAGTGCGTTGTAGAGCAGGCGGGAGAAGGGGTGGTCTCTGCGTGGGGGAAACGAGGACAGTTAGGTCACTTAATGTGTCTGAGCATCTGGGGGAGTCATCAATGGACAGTGCAAAGCATGTGGAAAAAACTGGCATACATCCCTGGAAAACTAAGCAATGGCATGCGACAGGTTTCAATTCCAGAAAATATTCAGAGCTCAACAAGAAAGGAGATGTAATCATAGCTTGCCACTTGGATTAGCAGAGAACATAGGAAGCCATAATAATACAAAGACTAGGGACTTCCCTCATGGTGCAGTGGTCCTCAATGCAGGGGACACGGGTTCGAGCCCCGGTCCGGGAAGATCCCACATGCCGCGGAGCAGCTAAGCCCGGTGCCACAACTACTGAGCCTGAGCTCTAGAGCCCGTGCACCACAACTACCGAGCCCACGTGCCACAGCTACTGAAGCCCGCGCGCCTAGAGCCCGTGCTCCGCAACAAGAGAAGCCACCGCAATGAGAAGCCCGCTCACTGCAATGAAGAGTAGCCCCCGCTCGCCGCGACTAGAGAAAGCCCACGTGCAGCGATGAAGACCCAACGCAGCCATAAATAAATAAATAAATAAATAAATTTATAGAAAAATAATACAAAGACTATTTTTTAAAAAATTTATTTACTTATATATTTGGCTGTGCTGGGTCTTCGTTTCTGTGCGAGAGCTTTCTCTAGTTGCGGCAAGCAGGGGCCACTCTTCATCGCGGTGTGCGGGCCTCTCACTGCTGCGGCCTGTCTTGTTGCAGAGCACAGGCTCCAGACGCGCAGGCTCAGTAGTTGTGGCACACGGGCCTAGTTGCTCCGCGGCATGTGGGACCTTCCCGGGCCAGGGCTCGAACCCGTGTCCCCTGCATTGACAGGCAGATTCTCAACCACTGCGCCACCAGGGAAGCCCAATACAAAGACTATTTAAACGAAAATCATAACATCTAAGTTGAGGGGCTGGAGGGAGTTGAACTGGGATGGTTACACCAGCCAAATCCCCAGGTACCATCATAGAAGTTGACTGAAATGAACAAATCAAGAAATAACAGCATGTGCATATTATTAGTACTTAGAAATATGGAGAGAAATTCTAGAAGAAACAGGTAGGAATGGAAAGTTGTTGCTTGGGGTGGGTGAATGGGATGGGGGTGAGGAGAGATGGAGCGGGGCATTGAGAGTTAGTCATTTTGATTGAATTACATGCGAGCTTTAGTTTGATTTAATACTTTTTGTTTTCAAGTACAAGGAGACTCCTCGCCAGCTGAGCTTCCTTGTATGAAATGAAATGTCACCAGAATTTGAGTCTTTATGGTGTGATTTTCCTCATACAACATAAAGGAGCAAGTTTCAAAAATATGCTACCCTTGGGCTTCCCTGGTGGCGCAGTGGTTAAGAATCCACGTGCCAATGCAGGGGACAAGGGTTCGTTCGAGCCCTGGTCCGGGGAGATCCCGCACGCCACGGAGCAGCTCAGCCCGTGCGCCACAACTACTGAGCCTGCGCTCTAGAGCCCGCGAGCCATAACTACTGAGCCCGTGCGCCTAGAGCCCGTGCTCCGCGACAAGAGAAGCCACCACAATGAGAAGCCCGTGCACCGCAACGACGAGTAGCCCCCGCTCACCACAGCTAGAGAAAGCCCGTGGGCAGCAACGAAGATCCAATGCAGCCAAAAAAAAAAAAAAGCTACCCTTGCAAACGAATTTCCCAAGCCAGTGGGTTAAGAGCATCCTCAGGGAGTCACCCCTGCCCTCTGCTCACTCCCGCCCTCTCCGCTTGGAGGCTGACGCAGGAGTCTGCCCCTCACCACCAAGACAGCAAGTTTCTCCTTTCCCTCCACTCAGCTCCTCCTGGCTATGCATTCTTCTCAGAATCTTTCCTCCTCCCGCTATTCCCCAGCTATTTAGGTCATCGTACCCAATTTTAGAGACTGAGGAGAAGACACTAATGCATACTTTGGCTAGCATTTGTTAAAAATAAAATGTTGGCATGCATATGTTAACAGGAAACAGTTTGGATCTGAAAATAGACAGAGAAGTGGGGAAGACACACAAAGGGACCTCTTTTCTCTCCCACTTATTTCATCAACTCAAGAACACTTGCTGTTCACGGCAGCTATTGCTCTACCTAATTGCCTCATCTTTTCCCCCCAGCTACATATTCAGAGAAAGTGTTCACACAACTTGGATTTCACAACGGACAGTCGGTGAGGTGGCAGCGGTACACACAGAGTCCTTGCTCTCTGCTTTCTGGGGAAGGAATGAGATTGTGCCTGAATGGCAAAGAAAACAGGGCCCTCAGTAAGTCTCTGCCCATTTGGGTGGGGAAGTGGAGACTGGGGTGTGTTGCTCTGGCCACGCCCTGCCTAAGCACCCCTTGCCAGACTGGCGGCGGATGCTGGTCTTCCTCCCCCTCCTCCAGGAGCGTGGGACACACCATCTCCTTCTGGCCAGAAGCAAGTCACTGAAACTTGCCGTCTCACTCAGCATTGTTTTTCCCCTGGAGCATAAAATTCACTGCTTAATTTCTACTGTGGGCAATGGAAACCAACAATGCAAACAAGACATAGTGAAAAATTAACCTTGTGGGTAGTACCTGCTTTTTTTTTAACCTACTCATCATCAAAGAGGAGCTGGTTTCAGAACGACCCAAAGCAAATGTGACTCGGGGAGAGGGGGGGTTTGGGGGCCGTTGGGCCAGTCTTAACAGATGTCCCATTCCCGAGCCTCAAGTCTCAGATCCGAGTCCAAGGTGGAGAAGCTGGCAAGGAAACACTGCTCCCCATACAAATGTGGGTTTTCTTGAGCGACGCTTACTTCCAGCAGGTGCTGCAAAGGAATCCCACGGGAGCCTGCGGTACATTATCCATGTCTGGGAGGAGATCTTGTTCACAGGAGCCTGCCGCATGAAAGCCTGCATTGTTTTCTAGACTTCTTTGGCCCCTGACAGATATCTCTTAGAAACTCTTTTTCTTTGGCTTTCTTTTTCTTTATTGGCCGCGTCGCACGGCATGCGGAATCTTAGTCCCCCAGCAAGGGATTGCACCTGTGCCCCCTGCGTTGGGAGTGCGGAGTCTTAACCACTGGACTGCCAGGGAAGTCCCTCTTTTGCTTTCTTAAAGCAAGATCTTGAACCAAGCGTGGGTCCCATCGCCTGCACACAGTGAAGCCAATCTCTTGACCAGGGGCTGTGGTGAAGGAACGTGCAGCCTTCACTGCAGGTACCGTACAAGGGGTCCAGGGTAGCTAGTGCTCAAAAAGCCCGAATTCCCAAATGGGTTTCAGAAAAGCATTTTTTAAAGCCCAGGTGAGGGAGGCAGGTGGCAGGGTGTGTGATCAGCTTGTACACAGTTCTCGGACCGGCTGAGGGTGAGGTAACAGGGCATGTCACATGGCTTAACATTATCAATCCTTAGGCTCTAGTAGGCCCGGGGGGCTATGTGCTCATGGTCACCAAGTAGCTAGCTCTTCCATTTGGTGGGGGCTTAGCATCTGTAAAACAACTCAGGAATGTGCATCAGGTACTGTTATCTAGGTACTTCAGAGAGGAGCTACAGCAGAGAATGAATATGGGGGAGGGGTCTGTCCCAGGAAGGCCCCAGAGGGTCCTGTCGGGTTACACGAACACCTGGTTGCAGAGAAAGTTTGTCTTCCGCACCTCCTCGCCCCACAGGAAAAACTTATTTCTAATCTAGATTTCTTGCATAAACAGAAGAGAGTGAATAACAGTCACTGAAGCCAGGGTGTTCCATGCCTTTGGGGGCGAACGGTACATCCCGTCAGGAACCCAAACAGCTGGTGCACACAAATGGTTTGCTCTGGAACTGGAATAGGGGGACAAACGTAAAATCATTCAGCGTTTGCTGGATCCCACTCTGGAAATCTGGACAACGGCAGTCACCCCTGGGCATTTATCACAGAGAAATGAAAACTGAGGTTCACACAGACACTGGCCCACAGCAGCCAAATATGTAAGAGCCCAAAACTGGTATCAGTCTGGACGCCCTTCAGTGCAGACACACTATTTATTGATACGCACAACAACTTGGAAGGATCTCCAGGGAATTATGCAGAGTGTACAAAGCCAATCTCAAAAGGTCACATACTTTATAACTGCATTGCAGAACTTCCTCAATGTAACAAAAGTATAGAGATGGAAACCAGATCATCGGCTGCCAGGGGCTGGGGAAGAAGAGGGATGTGAGAGTAAAGAGATGACATGGGGATTTCCCTCGTGGTGATAGAAGAGTTCTGTGTCTTGATAGTGGCGGTGTTATACAAATCTAAAAGTGGTACAACTTCATACAGTTACACACAATGACACACCCATTTCATGAGTGGCACAAAAAAATGTGAAATCCGAGTAAGGACTGTAGGCTAGTTCATCATATTTTGCCTTTGTCGATTTCCTGGCTCTGATAACGCGTACCGTGGTTTTATGTAACATGCTGCCCTTGGGGAAAAAAGGGTGATGGGATCAAGAGACTCCTTTGCATTATTCTTGCAACTTCCTGTGAATCTATAATTAGCTCAAAATACAAGTTATTTGGTGGAAAAAATATTGGCTCCTAGGAAATCCTCCGTGAGATCTGCTGGATTACTTCATTCACACACCTGGTGACAAGTTCACCTGGAATGCATTGCATGTTCTGTGCCTTCCAGCTTCTTATCAGGCAAGTAACAATACTTAGCCTGCAATATTAAGAGAAGCAGGTGCCTCAAGGAGCTTTGTCTAAAAATCACATTTTCTCTAAGGATCCACAATGACAGAGAAAGACACAAGCCAAACACACGATGAAGGCACAATTATTCAGTCTCGGTCTGCTAATGGGTAGGGGCATTCGCCTTAAGATCGTTTTTTCTTTTTAAAATTAATTAATTAATTCATCTTTGGCTGCTTTGGGTCTTTGCTGCTGCGCGTGGTCTTTCTCTAGTTGCGGCGAGCGGGGGGCTACTGTTTGTTGTGGTGCGCGGGCTTCTCATTGCGGTGGCTTCTGCTGTTGCGGAGCACGGGCTCTAGGTGCGTGGGCTTCAGTAGTTGTGGAGCACAGGCTCAGTAGTTGTGGCGCACAGGCTCAGTAGTTGTGACGCACGGGCTTAGTTGCTCCACGGCATGTGGGATCTTCCCGGACCAGGGCTCGAACCCGTGTCCCCTGCATCGGCAGGCGGATTCTTAACCACTGAGCTACCAGGGAAGCCCACGTTAAGATCGTTTCTGCGTTTTATGTCCGCACCCCCCCTCTTCTGAAGCACGCGGTCCACCGTGGGGCTGACTGTGCCCGACCTCACACCTGTCGCAGCCTCCGTGGCTCCTTCCTCCCCAGACCCAACCAGCAGCGGCAAGTTCAGACTCTCGCTCTATTGCATCTGAATTCTAAAGTGGTGGCGTGCCCTGCTTTCTTCTCTCTGACTGTGTGACCAGAGATGCGTCTTGGGAACTCTCACTGAATAATTAACTTTCAGTTTTAAATAATTCACTAGTCGTGGCCTGCATAATTGCTGGGGACCAAAGAATTAATTAGTTGGTTGGTTTTTCTCTTCCCCACTTTGGTTGGTGGGAGGGCCAGGCATTGCTGAGTGGAACATAACCAAGCAGCCTCTAACTAGGCCATTATCTCAACGATAGCTGAACACGTAATGGTGAAAGGATAGTAATGACCATGATCCCGCTGGGGCATGAGGCAGGGATTTTGCTTTCAACTGAAGCCCACAATCCCTTCCCTGGCAGCCCACTCATCACTCCTGGATTATTTTTCGCGGGGAGGACCAGGCCAACTACAGGTAAGTAAAATCAAAACGTGATGGCAAACCCTCAGTTTACAACAAGGGCTGGCGAACTGGAGCCCATGGGTCAAGTAAGGTGCACTGTCGATTTTTGCAAATCAAGTTTTCCTGGCACGCACCCACTCCCGTTCATGAACATAGTGTCTCTGGCTGCTTTCAGCCTCAATGGCAGTGTTGAGTGGTGGTGACAGAGACCGAATGGAAGGCAAAGTCTAAAATACCTATTCCCTGGCCCCTTGCAGAAAAGTCTGCCGACTCCTGGTTTTGAAGGCCATTTAAGCCATCTGTCTCTGCTGAGTTTACAACAGCTCTGTTAGGACTTGACACTGTGGAGCTTCAGGTTTGAATAGGGTTTCTTCTCACCTTATCAAGGGGAGGGAGGGAGGAGAAGTAGAGACAAGAAGCAAGAACCCCGGATAATCCCTGACTGGGAATTATTTGAGATGAGGACCTGGGTTCTCCGGCAGGGAGGCGCGGGGGTTTGTGGGCTGAAGAGGAGAGGCCGTGCACACTCGGAGATGTAAAGCACTCGTCATGGTGCCTGGCATGTAGTAAACAGCCGGGCTCTTTGGTTGATGTTATCGTTATAATGACTGTTTCCCCGAGATAAATTTTATCTTTCAGTGATGAGTTTATCAGATAAACTACAGTTTTCTCTGTATTTATCGTTTGAACTAGAAATGACAAGCCTAACCACTTGTGGAGCTGGAAAAGCTCGATCTGTGTCAGCATGGCCTTAGAAACGGGTCAGATGCCTGAAGGGCAGTCTAGCTTTTTGAACTGGTTGATGCCTGTCTCTCCATAGGGACTTAGACCCTGTCTCCATCAGTAGAAAGCTGGCATGCTTTGGGACAAACACAGCTATGGAAAAAATGGAAATATTGACCACGCAAAATCTATACTGTCTCCAATAGCAAGCCACGCAGGTGTATTATTAAAAGCGAGAGAAGTGTGAAAAGAGCAAAATCATTTCTGAGATGTTCTGGCCCCGATGACCTGGTGCTATATCTTTGCCTTGCCTGCCTTCCTCATCCCCAGACGCTCGTAACCAGGCCCTGACTTCTTCCCGATATGACCTCCGCCTGTTGTTTTCCACCCATCACTCACTACTCCCGCACCCTCATTTTCCTCCTGAATTAAATGATCTTACCTGGTCTCCCCAACTCCAGTCTTCTCTCCCCCTATTCACAGTCACACGGATCTGCCCAAAACAAACTCCATGGTATCACACTCGCTCTCAAAGAAACTGTGGTAATGCACGCATAACAAAATTGACGGCTAGTGACATTCAGATAAACTCACGATGTTGTGCCACCTTCGGCTCTCTAGTTCCAGAACATTTCCATCACCCGCAAAGGCAGCTCTGCGCCCATTAAGCAGTCTCTCCCCATTCCCCCCCAACCCGAAGCCCCTGGCAACCACTTACTCGCTTTCTTTCTGTCCCTATGGAGTTGCCAAATCTGGATAGTTCAGGTAAGTGGAATCACACAGTATGCTTTTGTCTGGCTTCTTCGACTTAGCACAGCATTTTCAAGGTTCATCCACACTGTAGCATGTATCAGTTCTTCACTCTTTTTTTAACTGGAATAATACTCCATTATAATACCACACTTTATTTATCCATTCAGCTGTTGGTGGACACTTGGGTTGTTTCCAACTTGGGGCTATTGTAAATAGTGTTGCTGTGAACATTTGTGGGCACATATGTGTTTGAGCACCTGTGTTCAGTTCTTTGGGGTACATACCCAGGAGCAGAATTGCTGGGTCATATGAGAATTTCATGTTTAACTTATTGAGGAACCATCGAAACATTTTCCACTGCGGCCATACCATTTTACATCCCCACTCATGTTCCTTCATAAATCCCCAAAAATGGCTTCCCACTGTCCTCTGAGTAACAGCCACATTCTTGACGTGACAAGCTTTTCAGATCGGGCCCCTGCCTACCTATTCTGCTCCACACGTGGTATTCTTTGCTTACTATGCTTTCTCACCACTCTCTCTCATCTGTCCTGTAGGCTCATGACTCGGCCTGGAACCCTCCCGTCTTTCCACCTGCTTCAGCAGTTCACCCTCCCAGACGTTCTCGACGAAGCCCTCAAGTCCTAGACAGGTGCCTCCTACGTGCTTTCTCAGCACGGTCCTCACTGCACTGTCCTCAAGTTCCTTTCTGTTTGACGACTTTCACCTACTAAATATTGAACAGTATCCTCCATGAAGGCAGGGGTAACATCTGTCCTGTTCATGACCTTATACTCAATTCTCAGTGCAAAATTAAGGCTTAATAAATATCTGAATGAATTAAATACCAACCATCACCCATGACAAACTCAAGACCGTCAAAGATGATTAAGGGGCTGGACACGTTTAATCCTGGATGGTAGTAGCCTGGCTTCTGGTCTTCAATCCCCTCTCCCACATCCTCATTTCTGTTTATTCATTATCATCACATGTCCCAGTGGCTCTTAACCTTATGATGGGGTACTTGAACAAGCTGCCTCTGTGATGTGAATTAGTTAGCCAAAATCATTATTGTTTAGTGAAACAAGTGTTGTTCAACATTTGCATGCAAAGGAAACTTTTAAAAAGAAGTTATTTGGGGGCTTCCCTGGGGGCCCAGTGGTTAAGAATCCGCCTGTCAATGCAGGGGACAAGGGTTCGAGCCCTGGTCCGGGAAGATCCCACAGGCCGCGGAGCAACTAAGCCCACGAGCCACAACTACTGAGCCCGCCTGCCGCAACTACTGAAGCCTGCACGCCTAGAACCCGTGCTCCGTAACAAGAGAAGCCACCGCAATGAGAAGCCCGTGCTCCGCAATGAAGAGTAGCCCCCGCTCGCCGCAGCTAGAGAAAGCCAGCGCGCAGCAACTAAGATCCAACGCGGCCAAAAATACATTAAAAAAAAAAAAAAAGAAGTTATTTGGGCTGCAATGAAATACCACCTCCTGGAATGGCTCAGTTATTGACCACACTGAAGGAGGGCAAGGATGTGGAGCCACCAGAATTCTCACACAGTGATGGTGGGAATTTAAAATAACACAAGTGCTTTGGAAAAACGACTGGCATTTTGTTAAGAGGTTTACAAAGTATTAGTTCTATGCCCAGCAACTTTACTCATAGGTAGTTAACTAAGATAAATTAAAATGTACGTCTACAACAGCCTAGTGCAATAATGTTCATAGCACAGTATGGAGGTTCCTTAAAACACTAAAAATAGAACTACCATACGACCCAGCAAACCCACTACCGGGCATATACCCTGAGAAAACCACAATTCAAAAAGAGTCATGTACCACAATGTCCACTGAAGCACTATTTACAATAGCCAGGACATGGAAGCAACCTAAGTGTCCGTAGACAGATGAACGCATAAAGAAGATCTGGCACATATATACCATGGAATATTACTCAGCCATAAAAAGAAACGAAATTGAGTTTGAGTTATTTGTAGTGAGGTGGATGGACCTAGAGTCTGTCATACAAAGTTAAGTCAGAAAGAGAAAAACAAATACCGTATGCTAACACATATATATGGAATCTAAAAAAAAAAAAA
>NC_041220.1:152793446-152810861 GCF_002837175.3 Physeter macrocephalus | reverse complement strand
AACTAACACACCATTGTAAAGCAATTATACTCCAATAAAGATGTTAAAAAACCCCAAAATACACGCCCCCCCCAAAAAAAAGAATGTTCATAGCTGTTTTATTTCCAGTCACCAAAAACTGGAAACAGTCCAGGCATCTTTCAGTAGGAAAATGGGTAAATAAGCAGTGGCCTAGCCATGGAATGGAATACTACTCAGCACTAAAAAGGAAAGAACAACTGCTACATGCACCAACATACAAAGAGGAATTTCCAAAACATTTTGCTGAGTGAAAGAAGCCAATCATAAAAGAGTACATACTACATGATTTATGACATTCTAGGAAAGACAGATCTAATTTTGAGTGACAGAAGGCAGATCAGTGGTTGCTTCTGGGTAGAGGTTTAACTAGGAAGAGGCATGAGGGAATTGTCTGGATGATGGAAATGGTCTATATTTTGATAGGTGCTTGGGTTACATGTGTATATGCATCATTAAAACTGATCAAACTGAACATTTAGACTTATGCATTTTACTGTATGGAAACTAGACTTCAATTTTAAAAATGTAAATGTTATCTTGCTACGTGTAAATAAAAAGATGATGTATGTAAATAGCTGTGGGTTTTTTTGTGGTTAGATCTATGGAACAATTTAATCCCACAGGATCTGTGACCATGTTTTAGATGGTGATATTTGGTGGCATTCTTTGCTTTCTACTCTACGATCATTTAATCTAAACAAAAAATTGTGTTTAAAGATTCAATTTTTTTCACCACTGAAAATGTTGCCGTTTTCAAGCAGCTGAATAATTTTCAGACCGTCACTCTTGTATGCTCACTAGAGCTAAAAAAAAAAAAAAAATAACCCTTCAAAGTATTTGTAGTGGTTAGCTTTCGTTATTTGACACACAGCTCCGAAGTTTAATGGCTTAAGACAAACACCATTTATTTAGCTTGTGGTTCTTGGGCCAGCAGTTTGGGCTGGGCTCAGGCAGGTGCTTCTTCTGGTCTTGCGGGGGCTCAGCGGTGCAGAGAGTTACCTTCCTCCTCGTACAGGATGAGTTACCCATGCACGCCATCATCAGCTGTAACACCCGAGAGAAGGCCAAGATTGTGGGAATCCAAAATAGGCATGACCGAAAGACAGAAGCGAGAAGTTAATTTCCCCGTCTTCCCCAGCCCCCTACTTTCGGCCTTGAGAAGAGATCCCTTCTCAATTTGTCTTCTCCTGAGAAGTAGGGTTGCAAACACTCCTCATGGCAAAAGCTAGCTGGTTTGTCCTCCTCGGCACTCGTGAGTAGCAGGAAAGCAAGCTTGATGTATTACTGCAAATATGCAAGAAAACCCCTGTGGAGGTTCAAGCCAGGAGCTAACACAGCTGCAGGAAGCTTAAGATGATGCCACCACTCAAACAGAGCAATCCACTATGTATTTTTAGTAGATTTGGGTTTGATCATCACTGAACCAAAAAGAATAGAAAGATTAAAATGGCTGAAATGAACCATCATTGCTTATTTCATATTTTAAGAAGTCACAGTAAGAAACTGTTATGTTTCCTTGTTAAAAACAGAAATTATCTCCCTGAATGCTTAGAAGGATGATGAGAAGCAGATTTTGGAAGTATCTTTTAAAATCTAGTTGGCTTGTTTTTATCATTTACTTATTATATGCAATAATGACTTTTCCATCCATTACAATAGAAGCAATCATGTTTAAAAAAAAAAAAAATCCATCCAAGACTACGAGAGATAGTAAGAGTCTTTTCAAACTCGCACGTGTGCGCTGTTTTAATGCAACAGCTAATAATTCTGACATTCAAATTTCACTTGCACTAATGTAAAGCTATATTTTCTCTGCAAGGGGCGGGGCATCATATTTTTTTCAGCGACAATTAATGGCTAACAATCTCAGTAAAATGGTTCTTCCAAAAATCACTTATGCTATAAAAGGTGGGACGTCATCCTGGACGTGTGGGGGGTTTGAATATTCCTTCCACATAGGGGTTAACGCGGCAGATGCAGGGAACAGAGGAGGAGAAATAAAGACGGTTCTCTCCCTGCCCCCACTGAGAATCAATATTTAATCTTTTCTGCTTGAGAAGTCTGATCCAGTGAGTCAGGTAATTGAGACTGTGATGTGGTGTCCCATGCGTTCCCTTCTCTGGTCGCTCTTTTTTCCACAAAGATGTTGTTTTCTGAAGGGTCAGGTGTCTGAGCTGTAGAGCAATCGATTTAGCTCTGACATGTTACATTTATGAACCAAACAGAAAAAAACATTAACTGTTAATCACATCCGCCGTGGGGCCTGTACTTTACCGTCGGCAGTCTCTGGGTGCTGGTGCGCCCTCTCTTTAGACTGCAGCTGACAACTGTCTGCTAATCCCCACAGTCAGGGGCTAATAAAAAGCCCACGCTCGGTCTTGCGGCTGCACCGCCGTCATCTTAGAACGTGAACGGACCCAAGTCTTCTTCGTGCCTACAGCGGGGCTCTAAGGTGGATAAACGTCCAGATCTGGGTTTCCCCAAAAGCGGACCCTGAGACAGGCTTTGAGTGCAAGCGGGCTGACATGTGAGGAAGTCCCAGGAGACAGCTGTAGCGGAGTGAGGAGATGAGAAAGGGAACGGAAGGTGGCCAATAAGGGGACCGGCACCAAGCCTGCGAGCACCGTGGGCAGCTGGAGGCCAATCCCGGGGTGGGTGGGGAACCTGCGGGGAGACCGCGGAGCTCACGCACCTCACCTCGGAGCTTTCGCTGCTCAGGAGGAGGGAGCTGGGGTATTTACACACTGGCTCCCAAGAGCCGTTTGCTGAGCACTGCTTCCAGGAGCCTCAACTCTTCAGCACGGCGGCTCGTCGCACACACGGGGGAACTTGCTCCTTTGTATGTGAACAGGAGTGGGGAAGAAATGTGGACAGACCCTCCCAGTGTCGGTCAGCTACGGCATGGCACTACCACGTTGCGCCCGCAGAAGCCCTAAGAAAGAAGTACTTCCCTGTGATTCCTGCAGCACAAGAACGACCAACTATAGGACTCGGCGCGGCAAGACCCGAGTACCTTTCTATAAACAGAAATGAATATTATTGGCGAGGCTCGTTATGCAATTATAGAGTCCGGTGCAAGATGCACATCCTTCAGGATCTCTGTTCAAAGGGCTGGAAGAACGTACCTGGAGGAGGGTGGGCTGGAGACTCCCTCCCTCCTCCCCTGACCGCTGTACCCGCTGAACGTGCCATGGAGCCGCCATCCTGGGATGGGGCGGCCACCAGAGAACCTTGCTGCGGAGCACGCCCCTGCTAGGGATGAGAGGTGCCCGTGATGGCTGTGGTGCGAGGTGGGGTACAGCATAGAGCAGGAGGCAGGGGAGTGGGCAGGGAAGAACCCACCACAGGGCATCAGACGATTTTGCAAAAACCATTTTAAAAATATAAACATCACTCACAGCTCACGAGTCGTACAAATATAGGCAGGGGGCTGGAGTTGGCTCACAAGCTGTATTTTGCTGACCCCTGTCATCGGTGACCCTCAGTGTTTACGGATTCCACCGTGGAGGAGTCGATAATGTGGGAGTGGCCCCCGAGGTCCCGGCACTCGAGCTGCCATTTTTGCTGAGGCCATAATTTAGGCTGTGGATCGGTGGGGTTCCGCGCTGTGGTGGGCCGCTCAGCTGGAGACTGAGGCCAGCCGAGCACGGGCCTCGTGCACTGTTAGGTGCTTCGCTGCCCCGCTGGCTGCCACCCACCGGATGCCAGTGGGGTGCTTTCCCCCAGTCACGACAAATGCCTCCAGACATGGCCAGATGTCCCCTGTGGGTAAAATCACCCAGGCTGAGAACTCCTGCAGCAGAAGGAAGGGAGGATGGACACCGAGACACAGCTCACTGCCGTCCCTTGCCTGAAAACGGGTTCTCCTTCCTGTGTCTAGGCCAACCCTCCTTTCTTATTCAAGGTAGAGCTGCTGATACTTCCAGCTGTGTCAGCGGTCTGGTCCTCGTGGGAGCTGTTCTGTCATGTCTTGCACCACTTCTGACCGTGCCAGCTCCATGTCTGAGGCAGCCTCTTGGAGACTCTGTGAGCTACTTATTATTCCCTAATAAATTCATTTTCTGTTTAAACTAGCCAGAGTTAAGTCCTACTGTTTACAACTAAGAATCCAGACTGATACAATTGGCCTCATTAAGATTCACCCATGATCCCCTTTTAAAACCTTGGTCTTTTATCCTTGGGTTAAGAAGCCAGGCAAATATGCTAGGAATAACTCACAAAGGCAAATTCCCATGCGTGAGACCCATGGGAACATGTTAGTTTCCACATGAACTTATAAGTTAAATTCTGTCTCCGTTATCTTTTTTTTTTTTTTCCTCCCCCTTTTAGGACTAGTTGGGAAAGTTTGTAGGAATCAAAATTCCCTCTGGATCTCTACACATTTATTTATGCTTTCCTGTCCTCTGGCTTCCAAATGCAGTCCACGCCTAATCCTCTCCACTCCTCTTGCTTTCCTTTCTCTCCACTGCAGTGATACTTTTCTCCCTCCCGAGTTTCTTCTGCCTCTTTTTTCTTCTGGCCTGCTCTCTTTTCCACTTAGTTTTATCCTCTTTTCCTCTCGCTGCATCTTCTTCTTCTGCCTCCTCGTGCAAGTCTCCCGTAAAGCGTCTCACCCTTGCTGCCCACCCTGATCGTGAGGTTGGAGGCTCCTACGTTTCCATTCTCTTCTATGTTCTGTGTTCTCTTCTGTGTTCTCTATTCTATGCTTCATTCTCTGCTGCTCCCCTGAGGATGTCTGCGGGACCAGTGAACGCTTTCAGCAAGGACCACCTGCATGCAGAGCTAGGGATGCTGGGCCCTGAGCACAGGGGGAGAGCCCGGCAGTAACACGAACGGGACCTGTGTGTTCAGAGGGGCCAGGTTGCCTCAAAGCTCCACCAGCTTCAGAGAAACTGTCCTCATACTGCAGCAACCCTCCTCTGCCTCCCAGCCTGTGAGACAGCCTGCCCCTCCCTTCATCCGTCCTCGGCACCGTTCACCATGACTGATTCCTCTTGGGGAGACAAAAGCAGCCCTTCACTCCAATAAATGTTCAAAACAAACAAACAAAAATAACAAATCACTGATTCCCAGGCTGGTGGGAGGAAGTGAGGTGGAGGTGACACTTTCCCACTATTGTACTAACATGGATTAATTAGTCAGATTAGCTGCTTAACACCTGGGAAGGTGTGGAAAGGCATGAGAGGGTGAAGCTGAGTGCCGTGGAGGACAAGGAAGTCTGGGGCAAAGCGGAGTGCATGGACTAGGGAAAGGGGGTCTGCAGAGGGTCAGGGGACAACCCTGCATTCTGAGAGGTGAGTCAGGCTCTACGAGCAAGCGTCAGCACCAGGCAGGGTTCTAGGCACTTTACATATATTATTTCACATAATCCCCAGGCCCTATGAGATAGGTTCTATCATTGCCACCTCTATTGGTCAGCTGGTGTGTCAAAAATGCCGTGTAACAAACACCTCCACAAAAATTTCTTTGGCTTAACACATCAATCATTTAATCTCCTTCATGTGTCCACTGTCCATAGTTCAGCTGAGAGTCAGTGGATCTAGTCTGGGCACAGCTGGGTCAGGTTGGGCTCAGGTTTGCGCCAAGTATCTCCCTTTGTCTTTGAGCCAGTGGACTACCTGTACAGTGTGTTTCCCATAGTGATGGGAGACGTTCACGAGGGCAAGCAAAACCGTGCAAACTCATTTCGGGCCTCTACTTTTGTCATATCTGCTCACACTGGCCAAAGCAAGGTGCATTGCATTGCTTTTCTGAATCTAAAATCCAGAAATGGGGAGGTATACTCTGCCCACCGTGAGTTCAAAGCAACTCACAGAGCCCAGCCCAGTGCTGATGAGGTGGGGAATTAGTCTCCTCTCGTGAATGCTGCAGGGGGTGGGGGAGAAGACAGTGTTGGGAATGAATTTTTTCCAAACTATAATCTCGCCTACTGCATTTTAAATACGTGGCCACCGAGTCACAAAGGGATTAAGCGATCTGCGTGAGGCCGCAGAGTAAGTGGCCGGCTGGGACATGAACCCCAACGGTGTGGTCGGAGGGCCTTCGTCGCACAGCACTGCGCTCTAAACCACCGCAGCGTACACACCGCATCCTGCCACCGTACCCCACCGCCTGCTAGCTTATGCTGCCTGTGGCAGCAAGTCTCCAAGACAGTCCCCGGTGACCCTCACCTCCCGGGGTTCACACCGTTGCCTCAGCTCCTCCCTCGTTGAACATGGCCGCGCTCTGTGGCCCACAGAATACCGAGAAAATGATGGTGTGTGACTTTGGAGGCTGGGTCATAGCAACCATTTTCAGGGTCCTCGCTGGGAGTCTTGAGTCGCCCACTCCGGGGCAGCCAGCCGCCCTGTTAGGATGCTCAAGCTGTCCTGTGGAGAGGGCCACGTGCAGAGGAACTGAGGCCTCTCCAGCACTGAGGCACCTGCCAAGTCGGAGGGAGGTCCTCCGGCCTCCAGTCTTTAGATGCTCTGGTCTCCAGTCTTTAAGTCTCCCGCAGAAGGCCAAATAACGTGAATCCAGGACAAGCTGTCCCTTCTGCGCCCCGTCTGGATTCCTGACCCAAAGGAACTTTGGCATGTAATAAGTATTTATGGTGGTTTTACTTCCCTAAATTAGGGAAGGACTTACTATGCAGCAACTAACACACAGCCTTTCCCAAGTACTGGAGACATCACCCAGAACTCAAAAGCAGAGTTGAAGTTTGAACTCGAATACTCTGAACTCTAACCCGTAACCTGAGAGCACACTGCCGCAGGAGCACAGATGAGGAGCTGGTGAAAGGAATCGCACGCACCCTGGGTGCTGGGTGGTTGGCACGACAGATGTGACATAGATAAGGAACCTTGAAAGCTTATCTATGGCTGAAGACACTGAAGGTTTCAAAGCCCCGGTTAAGTCACAGAATTGCAACACCTGTAAAGTGTCTCCACTGGAAGATGTTACGACGCCCCCCCAGAATACCTCCCCCTGCAGACTGCCTCCCAACCTACAAGATGCGTGGCCAACAGCTCCCGTCCTACATACGTGTTTCCCATCTGCAGGACGTACTTCCCACACTCAGAAATAGTTCTCATTCATTCATTCATTCGTGTTGCCTGCGAATAAGCTTGTCAGCTTTTCCATCGTCCATTTGAACTTGGCCCTCACTTCACTGAAGTAAATCTGTCCCTGATTGGCTCCCGGGCATAGTCACCATTTCCACCTAAAAGACAGCTCTTGTCATCGCAATCAACTAAAGACAACACGGAAAGGAGGAGACACCAGCTGTCCCCCCTGCCCTGCCCCCAACACCCAAAAGGAAGATAGGAAAACCCCACTGGCTTTTTACAATATTTTAGATAGTAAACCGATGCCAGCCCACAAATGTGGAAACCTGACAGCCTTGGCAAGGCTTCTGGCAGCTGGGGAGGCAGACTATTCTAAATATAACAATTTAAAAAAGCATTCATCACTTGAATCACTCTCTCACCATTTACCTGTCTCCCAGTGATCATTCTGATACGCTGTGTCGGGCACAGCCTGTGAGAAATGCTGTGTACATACAGGAAGAAAGGTCCCCTTTGAAGCATCATTTGGAAGCCGGGGTTGCTACGTGGTCCAGGGACGGGCTGCAAGGCGATTTCCTTGATTCAGGTGATGAGGGAGGGTGGGGAAAGGTCAGTCTTGGCCACATCATCAGCGAGACCAGTCAGGAACTTGATAGCTTCTGAAGAAATGGTTTAAAACAACAGATTCTCCTGTCTGTGACTTCCTTGGCCTCAACGACTCAGCAAGGGTGCGGGACTGCTCTAGAATATGCAGTGTGATTCTCTGTCTTGTACACCATCAGTGAGGACATGGGACCTCCACGTGTGTTCTTTTAACGGGAGAGGAAAAAAAAACAAAACAAAGCATAGCACACATGATGTACACACACTCCCCACACATCTGTTAGAATGTTCTCTGTTTTAGATACACATCACCGTGATAAATGTTTAGCAG
This sequence comes from Physeter macrocephalus, assembly GCF_002837175.3. NCBI lineage: Eukaryota > Metazoa > Chordata > Mammalia > Artiodactyla > Physeteridae > Physeter > Physeter macrocephalus. Next base: position 152,802,860 of record NC_041220.1, on the reverse strand, counting down.
GTTTAAATGTTTGGATTTAATAGAAGACACTGCAGAGAGTCCTAAGTTAAATTCAGGAGGTCCCCAGGGGTTCACAGGTGAGAAAACCAAACTTAAAACATTCAGACCTGAAATATTTGAAAATAAGCATATAACTGTATGGGTATCATCTGGCGTGTTATTTTAACAGTCACCTGAATACTAAGCGTACGCCCTTGCTAGGTAATCAAACCACGAGTTCACGCTCACGGAGACTCACCACGGACTAAGCACCTCACTTCACTGACTGCCCTAATTCTCCCTGCTACCAACTGGTAGGGAAAGGAGCATCTGCACTCACAGAAAGCTTACAGAACCTGCCCAACGCCACACAACCACTAAAAGGTGGAACTGGGGCTCAACCCGAGAACGGCCCACCTCCAAAACCCAGGTTCTTGCACTGCCTGAAGCTGTCTCTCTCTCTCTTTTTAAAATTAATTTATTTTATTTTTTGGCTGGGTTGGGTCTTCGTTGCCGTGCGTGGGCTTTCTCTAGTTGTGGCGAGCTGGGGCTACTCTTTGTTGCGGTGCGCGGGCTTCTCATTGCGGTGGCTCCTCTTATTGTGGAGCACGGGCTCTAGGTGCGCGGGTTTCAGCAGTTGTGGCACGCGGGCTCAGCAGTTGTGGCTCGCGGGCTCAGTAGTTGTGGCTCGCGGGCTCTAGAGCGCAGGCTCAGTAGTTGTGGCTCGTGGGCTTAGTTGCACCACAGCATGAGGGATCTTCCCGGACCGGGGCTCGAACCCGTGTCCTCTGCATGGGCAGGCGGCTTCTTAACCACTGCGCCAAGGGAAGCCCGACGCTGTCTCTTTATAGGCATAAACTTCTGCAAGTTTGTACAGCACTTTAAAATGCATCACAATAAATGTGTCTGAGTTGATCATGCAATGAGTCACCTGCAAACTAGAATTCCTGCCTTTCTTTTTTGACAGTTTTATTCCCAATATATTTATTCTTCAAAACCCAGGTCAAATATCACCGACTGTGAGAAGCTATCCCCAGAGCCCAGCCAGGACTCTGCTCTGCCCTTTATAGTCAGCACCTTACCCTTCTCCTTATTGTTGGGCTCTTTCGTATTTGCTTGTATGACCTCCTTTGGGGCAGAGCTAATATCTCTTTGCTGGCCCGCTGGAAACTTTATTTTAAACATCTCAACGCATGGGGGTAAAACTAGTATGCAGTAAGAAGCACAGCTCTCACGGGTACTGTTGGGTGGGTTTTGACACCTATGTACCCAATGTCCCCAGTCGAGATGCAGAACATCTCCAGCACCCCTTCTGCCCCTTCAGGCAACCTCAGATGGGAGGTTATAAACACTGTGTATTGTAAAAACTCTTCAGACTCCAACCTGTCTGATAGATTCTGTGTCTGTCGTCCTTACTCCAGTGAACGCTACTGGAATCCTGCTGGTTGCCCAGGTTCTAAAGCCCAAAGCCTTTGTGACCCACCCCTTCCCCTCAGCCTCAACCGGTGGCTCCTGATCTAGCCAACTTGGAGGCGCACCTGCGTTCCCCCTGAGGCTCCTTGCCGAGGGTCGAGTCCTCGGCAAGGCCGGTGAGCGCCAGCTTCCCGAAGCTCCTCCTCGGAGCCTCCTTGTTTCCTCTGTCCACTGCCCGGTTCGCGGCCTCCTCCTCATCACACCGTGACTCCCCAGCCATGGATCGGGTCTTGCCATCTCCTCTTCTTTCAGTACACCAACCCCAGGGCTCCCGGCTGCTGCCAGAAGGTTTCCACGTCTCCCCATTCGAGACCAACCACAACACACACAACAATGGCTCTACTCCTCAGCCCGGCTTCAGGAGCTCTCACAACCTTAGCTGCAGGCTTTTTCCCTTCCAACTTTTCCTCAACTGCTTCCATGAGACTTAAACTCCAGCTACCCTTGGCCGACTTGCCTCTTTCAAAAGGTGTTTTGTTCTCTCCTAACTCTGTGCCTTTGCCCAGGCTGTGCCCACTGCATGGAAGGCCGTTCTTTCTGCCTCTTTGGAAATCTGACCCACCTTCGGGGTTCTGTTCCCCCAGGTCTTTCCAGGTGCCCTTCTTCTGTTCCCCTATGGAGGGTCCCATCTATCCATCCACACCCCACCCTTGCACCTGCTGGCTGCTATTCACAGGTACCTCGTCTCCCGGTGTGTCTACCGGCTACACCATCAGCCTCAGGCCATGGGGGGAGTCCACGTTATGAGAATAAGGGAGAGAAGGAACGCTCTTTCAGGAAGAATAGCAGTGTTTGTTCTGCTATATTTGCTCTGCTTGTTTCCACACTGTGGATACACGGGTGGTGGTGTTTCTCCCTTCACACTGGCTGCTGGGAAGCTTGGAGCCAAACATAGAGTCCTCCTCTGACCTGGAGCCACAGGAGGAATCCTGAGGGCTGCTGTTACTTCTGGCTTTGTCTCTTGTTGCCTCTCTTATGTTCCCAACATCCACGTGTCTTCATCTGTTTTCACCTCCTAGATGGGTTTTACTCTGTTTCTGCTCAGAGTAGCTCACTGGAATGCAGCAGAGAAAACACGACAACCGAGCCAGCGGAGGGACGTCTGTTTGATCCAACTGTATGCAGCACCTCCACCCCAAGAGCCTAGCACAGAGCTCGGCGCGTAGTAGAAACTCGGTAAACGCTCAGTTTCATCGAATTGAAAAAGGCGGGGGGAGGGGTGGCGGATGGGAGCGCCAAATCATCAGTGAACGGTTTTAGTAAAATCCCTGAAAATAAAGTTGTTTCTACTCTAGGATTATTATGAAATCATGGGCATTGAGCTCACGTTAAGGAAGAGACTGCTTTTGGACTTTAAGACGTGCTGTTTCGCTCCGAGCATTATTGAGCCATGCAGAAGCCTGCCAAAGAAGGAGCCGCGGCTACAAGTACTGGAGCGTGTAAATACGGAATGAATCAGTGTCCTGGGAGCCCTCGCGTTTCTGGGGATCTGTCGACAGGCTGGTTGCTTCTGTCACAACAAAAGGAAAAGACAAAATGAAATTAATTCTTCTTGATATGCCTCTTTATACACTCACATCAATCCCGCTGTATAGAAACTTAAGGTTTATGCATTCATAAAGACAGCATGGAACAAACAAAGCCCAGAAAAAATTTAAAGGCTGACAGAGGGAACTGTTTCTCCTGACCATGGCACCTGCTCTCACTTTCTATGTCCCTCCAGAAAGAGCCCTCGGCCACCGTATCCCGATAAGTCTAACTCTGCGTCTCTGTGTGGGTCTCCCTGAGTCCCTCGGCGTGTCTCTCAGATGCCGATGCCCACGTCCCCCCGGGTGCTGACTCAGCAGGACGTGACCGTACCAGCTCAGGAGAACTCGCCAGGCTTCATGCGTCAGGAGCGCCACACAGCTGTCCCGCTGCTGAGAGGCGCTTGCCACGGACGGGCCAGAGGCCGGCCCTTCGGGGCGGAGAGCTGGAGGCAAGAGCAGTCCTGAGAACAAACGCCACCTGCCCCGTTCAACCCTCCCTCGGCCGTCGTCCTGTTCATCTCCGAAGCCACTTAGAGAAACAGGGTGTCTTCGTTGGGCCCCCAAATGATGGCCAGCAGGTCTGTGCTCTGTCTTCAGGCAGTCCTGCCCCACCGGTGACATCTGTTCTTCCTATGGAACCTCCCAGAAGCGGAACTCACGGTGTCCGATCCCTACCGTGGGACAACCCTACCTCGCAGACGCCTCGTATCCATCCTGCAAGCGTACAACCAGGCCGGCAGCACGCAGGGAGCCCCAGCACGTGTGGAAAGGCAGCCTCCCGGTTATCGGGAATCGTCTCCTCCTGTGGCAACTTGATGGGAGGTTCCAAAACTGGCCTGCATCTTGCTGTACCTTTTTCTGCGGGCAGCTAAACAAGATAACTCTATCCTCATGTGGTTTGCATTTCAGTAATTTTTTTAACCCGAGAAATAATGGTGGGGTTTTTTTCTTTTCCTTTTCTGATTTTCCACAGACAAACATCAAATACACCAAACACAGCAACCCGCCCACGGGAGCAGATATGCTTGGTTTCCATCGCTTTCTTTGGCATCCTTGATCTTCAGCCCTTGGCCGTCAGTGGCTGTCGGTCAGGGTCTCCCGGCCTCGGCATGACTGACACCTGGGGCTGGATCAGCCTTGGCTGGGAGGCTGTTCTGCTCACTGCAGGACCGTCAGCAGCACCCCCGCTCTCTCCCCGCTAGATGCCAGGATCACCCCTCCTTTCCCAGGCGTGGCAACCAAACACGTCTCTGGACGTTGCCGAACGTTCCCGGGGGGAAAAAAACCCACTCCGGTTGAGAACTGCTGCCGTAGGGGCAAGAGGCTGGGAGAGTCAGGGCAGGAAGTGCTCTTCGAAGGTGGTCGTTTCAGCCGCGAAGCTTTACAAAAGGCACCGACACACGGCGCCTCTCCCCGCTCATTACCCGTTTCCTCATCCTCTCCGATGCTACCAGGGAAGGTGGGAGCCACGGGATAGCAAGCTTCAAGAGGGAGACGGGCATTTTTCACGTAGACTTGCGCTGATGGACCTTCAGGGAATTTTCCCAGACCTGAGGCCTCAAGGTAGGAGATAGGAGAGCTGGGGGAAGCCAAGGAGGGGGAAACTGGACTAGTTTTCATCTCAAAGTAACTTAAGTCTGTGTTGCACTGAGGAAATGCCCAAATGGGGCTTTCATTCATGGTCCAGCGTAGCAGAACTTGTTAAAGCCTTCTCCCTCCTCTCTCTGGCTAATTATCACACACGAACGGCAAATGTCCTCAGTATCTTCTCCCCACCCGCTGACCTCTCCCCAGTTTGCCCTCAAGCACGGCGTTGCTCATGGACTCCTTTGTCCACCCCGTCCCTACATCTCTCTCCCGCTTGCTCCCTCCTCTCGTTCTTTGCCCTACAGACATCTCCTGCCTTCCAGTGATGCTCTCACCATAGCTTCAGGCAGGTCGTAGGCTGAGCGGTGAAGCCTCCTGCCACCGGTGGAGGGGTTTGGTTCCACGTGATACAAACTTTTCCCCCATTAATATGAGAATCAGCTCTGTGGCCTACTTGCTGAATTACTGTTGTCTTGAACTCTGTATTAGTTTTCTATTGCTACCTCGCAAATCATCGCACACTTATCAGCTTAAAGTCGCAGCCGTTCATCAGCTCGTACTTGGAAGGTAGGTCAGAAGTCTGGGTACGCGCAGCTGCATCCTCTGTTCGGCTCTCTCTGGGCTGCCGTCGAGGTGTTGGCCTGGCCGGGGCTGCGGAGCCGCGCTTCCCGGCTGGAGATGCGGTCCTTGCCCAGGTGCAGCTGGGTGTGGTGGGATTCAGCTCCGTGCAGTTGTAAAGCTGAGGCCCGGGTTTCCCCGTGGGCTGTCGGCTGGGGCTGGCTTTCGGCTCCCAGAAGCCACCCACGGTCTTTGCCACAGGGCTTCCTTCACCTTTTAATCCAGTAGAGAGACTCTCCCTCACGCTTCAAATCTCTCTTTCCAGGAAAAGCCCTCTCACCTGTAAGGCCTCCCCTAACTAGGTCAGACCCACTGAGGGTAATCTCCCTTTCTTAAGGTCCGTCGGTCTAGGATTTAATTCCACCTGCAAAATCCCCTCAGAAGCACCTAGATTTTAGCACGTGATTAACTTGGAGAGGCCGTGTGTATGCCAGGGGTCACCTTAGAATTCTGCCCTCCACAACCTCTAATATGAAAATGGTGGCCTCCTGTCACTAGAAAGCCACCAGCGTGTCCAGGAATCACTGACTGATGGATTCATTCATTCATTTTGCTGACACCAGCACAGAACATGCAAGATGTCCTTAAGTAATATTCATTGACCTAATGTTTCTGAGAAGTAAATTAACTCATTCAACAAATATTTATTCAGCATCAGACTTTTCTAGGCATAGAAGACACAATGGTGAACCGTCAGAGTCTTGTTCCAATGGGTGACTGAACGAATGAACAAACACTGGCGACTTCCCAGACCACCAGCTCCAAACTGGCCTAGCCCAGCTTCTCGTTCAGTAAACACTTATCGGTTGCTGACTTTTCATGAGTGAAGTCTGAACCTTTCATCAGCTCTTCCTTCAGGGAAATAAAGAGAGTTTGCTCAAGGCAACGGATGAGACAGAATGCGGAGCCAAGTATGGCAGACCCGTTCACCAACCTGCAGACTCCTTCACTGTGTTGTCCTTAGGGTCAGTGGAAGAAAGGCCAGGTGGTAGTTACTGGTAGTTACCCTTGCCTTGACTGCGTGTGGAGGTGAAAACAGGGTGGCAGAGATACGGGCCCAGCTGGTGAGGTTCCGAGGTTCCTGGGCTGCCTGATGAGAACTTCTTCCTCTTGGAGACCCGAGAGCAGGCGATTGGGGACCTAGAAGAAAGAGCTGAGTGGGAGGTCCAGCGGTTCTTGTAAGGGGGTCAGACGTAGGTCTCACTGCCTGGACTGGAGGCAGACATCCAGGGTCAGGCTGTGGAGAAAAATGGCAGCTGGACTGTAATGGTGAGCAGCCCTGAAGACTTGCTTTTCTTGGGCAGTTGTAGCGGGTCTTTGGGTGGGTTGGCCAGTTGTGAACGTGAGAGCAGGACAGGCAGGACTGCATCTCCGTATCTAAGCCTGATGCTTCTCACTGGGAGGTGCCTGTGTCCTCACATCCCCTCTGACACGTTTGGCCGCGTCTGTAGACATTTTTGGTTGTCGTCACAGGGCTGGGGGTAAGTTCCAGCATCTAGTGGGTGGAGGCCAGGATGCTGCTCAACACTGTACGGTGCACAGGACGGGCCCCCGGCAAGAAAGAAAGATCTGGTCCCAAAGGTCAAGAGTGCTGAGGCTCAGCAGTCCCGTGCTAACCAGATCCACGTGTTGGGATCAGTGACCCAAAGGACATGACACTCAGCGAATTGTGTGGGCAGCTGACACCCGTTCAGGGCTCCACATTCGACCAGTCTCACGGCCACAGACACAAACTGGACCCTGGTCTGCTGTCATGAGCGTGCCCCATTCACAAGACGGTAAACACATGACAGGAGACTTTTGGTTTCCTGTTCTCAAGTGATAATTCCTGTTATGTATAATTTGGAAGAGTGAATTTACATTTTTTCTTATTCAGTTTTTGATTCGGATCTACCTTTTTTTGGTGAAGAAAGCACAATTTTAGGTTTCAAAGCACAATTAACCCTTAGGAAGTAGGCTGTGAATTTTCTGGTTTGCTCGAGCTTCCTCAAAAGGTCCTAGATTCCGCCTTGTTGCAACACACACAAAATATTTCATTCCTCGTCCCTCCTGAAGGGAGTGCAGCCTGCGGGTCTAACATCATCTTCCCTTGCGTCCTAACAAGCCCTGTACTTTAAGGAAGGGCTGATTTCTATCTAATGGCCCCGGTATACACTCTGGAAGCAGCATTTTCAACGAAGTCCTAGAGACTTTCCCCTTCCTCATCATCCACTTCTTTTATGAAATCAGGTTTTGGAAAGCATAATTTTGATTGGGGTATGTTCTGGCTCTTTGAGAACACACAGTGTTTTAAACCTGTTTCAAGTTTACGGCAAATGCTATCTTTTTTGGGTGAGATTATGAAAATCAAAGACAGATGCCCAAACGCCGTGAATCCCTTGAACTCTAGAGAAAGCAGTGTCAGAAATGGAGCCCTTGACGGTTTTTCTTCTACTTTATACATTTCCTGTGATTAATCCTTCATTGTGGCCTTGATGCCCTAGAGGTGTTTTAGAAGTGGTTTCCCAGGCTTAGAGAGACGGCATGGTCCTGCTTGGGTATGATGGCGGGTGGTCCAGTTTGGAAGCCGCGTTGCGCAAGCAGATAAATATTGGGGCCTCAAATGTAAAATCTTTCCAACAGTAAAAAAAAAAAAAAAAGCGCTGCAGGTCATCCGTCTTTTTCTTCTTTTTTTGTGTTTTTATCCTTGGTCTGTTTGGCAGTTACCCAAATTATAAGACTTGCCAGTCATTTCTGTTTAGTAATCTTGCTTAGAAACTCAAGAAGTACCCGGCACGCAGCCCTGTCAACAGGGAATCATTAACCGCTGAGCAGACAAAATGTATATGCTTAATTGTTTTTACTGAAATAAACGCCCTGGGTACCCCCTGCTATTTAATGAGCACACACAGGTTCACTAGGACAGGACGCCAGTCACAGCTGCCATCTTTGATTACTCGCTTTTGCACTTGAAGGTAGAAACCAGGCTTGTTTTTATGAGAAATAGGACGTCACCTTTTTGATTTTAACCCGCACCCCACCCCAGCCTATTTCCCAGAGTAAAACGAGCTGGATTAACCGAGGAGAAATGAAGCCATTTAAAACCTTCTTTGTTGGCACCTCTTTACTCCCCATTGGATAACTGGTGTTTCAAGTAAAACTAAGATGCTGGCAAAGCTTTTTAGAGTTCTATTAGAATTTTAGTCAGGCTGTGGTACATTCCTGTTTTGTAGGAAAAACTGGAAGCCAGACCTGTATCCAAGCGCCTGCTATTCCTTTGTGAGAAGACAAGAATGTCAGCCTAATTGTCAATGAATACCCTAAATTTCACTCCCTAAGGCCAGTCTTCCCTCCCTCCCTCCCTCCTTCCCTCCTTCCCTCCCTTTTTACGTGCTTCATTTAAAAATCAAGAGAACTGTAGCCCTACTTCAAGATTCTTGATTCTGAAATGGAAGGTTTCAGATGGTGCCCCTTGGAACCAAGGGGCTATTCGTTTTCCATCAAAATCGCCCCTATTTATGAAGTTTCTCAAACTCTCAGATGCCAAACTGAACGGCAACTTCCCCGCCCAGCTCTGCTTCTTTTCCATCTTGTTTACTGAAATGGATCCAACTTCCAACTAGTCTTCCTGGCTGACATCTTTAACTCACTTTTCAGCTACGTCACAGTCAATATTCATACAGGAAAGCGCACACACGATAAGTCAAGGCTCCCTGAAATTTCAGTCTAAATGCTCTCATGGAACCAGCACCAGATGAAGAAGCAAAACACCACCAGTGCCCTATGCATAATGTTTGACTCTTTTGAGTTGACTTATTCCAGATCTCATGAACTCTCTCTTCTCCGTTTCCTCCTGGAACCCTCCCCACTTCTGGCCCATCTTTTCATTGGGCTCTCAGTCCCCATCTGTGTCCCTTCCCATCCTTTCTCCTTCCCACCATCAGCCTCAGGCTATAGCACAACTTGAATGTTGTCTGTTGCCGGATCAAAAGCCCACTCCTGCTCCCCAGTGCTTAAGGGTGAAAAGTCTGTTTCCCCATCAAGAATACAAGGTTCTTGGGACTTCCCTGGTCGTGCAGTGGTTAAGAATCCGCCTGCCAGTGCAGGGGACACGGGTTCAAGCCCTGGTCCGGGAAGATCCCACATGCCACGGAGCAACGAAGCCCGTGTGCCACAACTACTGAGCCTTCGTTCTAGAGCCCGCGAGCCACAACTACTGAGCCCACATGCCACAACTACTGAAGCCCGC